>NW_022900915.1:4013361-4051098 GCF_012274545.1 Fukomys damarensis
AAAAAAAAAAAAAAAAAAAAAAAATGTTGCAGGAAGATTTCTTGAGCCCACATGTGCAAGGCCAGCATATGCAATCTAGCAAGATCTAGAATCTTTTTTTTAAGTCAATTTCAGGATGTTGCCAAGAATCAGTGATTCAGTTATGAATAAGAATTGTTTTTCCTAAATGTTTTCATCATGAACCTATTAGAAAAATTGGCAAAATGGTCGTATAAAGAGCTAATTCACAAGACAGGTAGTTTTGTTTGTGCTTCATGCATGCTGGGTGAGTTCTCTACCCACTGATCTACAGCCCAAGACTTTTTCACGGCTGATACTACAGATGTGCATCACCATGCCCAGGCAAAATACAGAGTTTAAAAAATACAACTCTTACTATATGAAAATGCATTTATCTGGACATTGTGGCATGTGCCTGTAATTCCAGTGCTTACAAGGCTGAGGCAGGAGGATCCCCAAGAGTTCAAGGTCATCCTGGGCTGCATAATGAGATCCTGTCTTCAAAAAAGAAAAAAGAAAAACAAAGAAAGAAAAAATATACTCAACCTTGCTCATAAGGAAGAAAATGCAAATTAAATTGTAATGGGGGGGCTTTCTTTTTTAACCTAGTATATTTGCAAAGATCAAAAAGTTTAGCTTAGTGCAGTGGCTTATACTACACTTGTAATCCCAGACACTTGGAAGGCTCGGTCCGAAAAACTGCAAGTTTAAAATTATCCTGGAAAATATAGTGAGACCTGGTCTCAAAAATAAAGTAAAAAGGGCTGGAGAGAGAGCTCAGTTGTAGAGCATTTGCCTAGCGTGCCTGAAGCCATGGGTTCAATCTCCGGTATCCCCAAAACACGAGAAAAATAAGGTTCAACATCAGTCATCATTGTTAATTTTTGTTGTTGTTGTTGTTATGCTATGTGCCAGATACACTGCTGGGTACTTTTATACACACACACACACACACACACACACACACGTTTAACTGAGAACGCTTTGGCCATAACTATAAATCACATGCCTTTGGATACAGCAGTTGCACTTCCAGGAAATTATCCTACGAATATATCCCCATACATAATAAACATACAGAGACATTTGCTGCAGTATATTTTGTATTTACACATGACTCAAGTTCACCTAAGTGCCATTAATAAGAAGCTAGTTAAGTTATGGTTCATCCATTACAATGAAGTTCTGTGAAGTCATTGAAGGAGACTGAAGAAGATCTTGTATTCTAGTAGAGAAAGAGCACCAAGGTGCAGTTAGCTAAGAAGTAAAAATAGCAAGGTATGGAATAGTATGCTGTCGATTGCTGTTAAAAGTACACACAGCCACATGTGCAGGCTCTCCCAGGAAGGGTACACAGGTCATTGGGAGGGGCAGGTGCCTCTGAAGAGTGACTGGGTAAGAAGCAGGGGTAGAAGGGAAATTTGTCTATTTGTAGCTCACATGTTTTGTATGCGTAGTTAGAGTACATATTCAGAAATAAATAGGTGGGTAGACAGATTTAAAGTGGCTAGAAAAAGATGTGCAAAGTAGATATATGGAAAAATGTTCAACATCACTGGTCATTTGCAAAATGCAAATTAAAACAATACTGAGAATATCTCACCCAGAAAGAATGGCTGCTATCAAGAAAACAACTAAAAAAAAAAAAAAAAACACCATAGACAGCCCGGGGATTTAGCTCAGTGGTTCTGCTGACTGCCTCCCAAGCACAAGGACCTGAATTCAATCCCCAGGACCAAAACAAAAAAAGGAGAGAGAGAGAGAAATCAACTAAGAACAAACACTGGCAGGGATGTGGGGGAAAAGGAACCCTTCTCCACTGTTGGTGGGAGTGCAGACTGGTACAACCCCTGTGGAAATCAGAGTGGAGATTCCTCAAAAAGCTAAAACTAGAGGCCAAACGTGGTAGCACATGCCTGTAATCCCAGCGCTCAGGAGGATCCATGAGTTTTCAGGGATGTGGGGGAAAAGGAACCCTTCTCCACTGTTGGTGGGAGTGCAGACTGGTACAACCCCTGTGGAAATCAGAGTGGAGATTCCTCAAAAAGCTAAAACTAGAGGCCAAACGTGGTAGCACATGCCTGTAATCCCAGCGCTCAGGAGGATCACCATGAGTTTGAGACCAGCCTGGGCTACATAGTGAGTTCCAGGTCAGTCTCAACTATGTCGTGAGACCCTGTCTCAAAAAAAAAAAAACTAAAACTAGAGGTTCCATTTGACCCAGCTATACCTCTTCCTGGGTATCTCCCCAAAACAATTAAAAGCATCATACCACCGTGATATATGCCCACGTGTGTTTATAGCAGCACAGTTTGTAATAGCTGAGTCTTGGAAACAGCCCACATACCCATCAGCTGACGAGTGGATAAAGAAGATGTGGAGTTTTTTTAATACAGTGGAGTACTACTCAGCCATAAAGAAGGATGAGCTTGAGAAATTTATAGCTAAATGGATGGACCTTGAGCTCATACTCCTCATGAAATAAATCACACACACATGTGTAAATACCACATCGTTTCTCTGACGTGAGGAGCTGAATGTGGGACTGAAATGTATAATGGATGTTGGGAAATGGGAAGAAAGTGTTCAGATAGGAAGGGGAACAGGGAGGAGGGAGGGGGAAAGGAAGGGACCAGAAAAAAAAGTGAAAATAGAAGGAAAAAGTGGAAACAAAGCTTTCGTACAAAGGGAAGGGAGAGAGCTTGAGGCGGGAATGGGATAAAATAAAATAAATTTTATTTAAAAAAGACAAAGATAGGATGTGGAAAAAATGAGAACCAAGACCTGGCATGTAAAGGTACAAGATCCCAGTAATGAATGTGTCTGTACTGTCTACCTAGAATGTACCAATAAATTCAGTTTTAAAAAAAGTATGAGTGGAAGGCTGTTATTAAATTATCAAAATCTACCTTGAAGATTGAGTTTACCAAACTGGACAAGTTGAAGAGTCTCCAGGTGTCCAGTCTCTGCTCCCACCCTCTGCACTCCTGTCCCCCGTTCCACTTCTTTTAGGTCACTGTGATGTCCATCTGTATCCGTCCTGTGCTGCTGCCCACTCGTCCCAAGCACCCTCCTCTGTCCTGTAGGCTGCCTCTTGGCTTCCCGACTACTTCTGCCTTTCCCTGCCAGCCACAAAGCCATCAAACAGGCAGCACACCAGAAACAAGGGTCTGGGTGACCCAGGAGCCCACTGAGTTTTCTACACAGGATTTTGGCCACATTCTACTTCCCAACCAGGCCTCAACCACAGAAATCCCAATTCCTGAGATGCACCCTGTGGAGATTCCCAGTGTGGGTCAAGGCTGTAGTGTTTTGTTTGTTTCAGTGCTGGACCTTGCAGCCCTCCTGCGTGGGCTTCCCAGAGTGCTGGAATTACAGGCATGCACCATCATGCCCTAGGTTAAATTTGAGGCTTTAAGAAGGATGATGATCACATATTTGTTTTTTTAAATGGTGGTGAATATAAAATCACACACCCCCCATGCTAGCACAGGGAGGTATGGTGATATTGACATTATTTTTTACGCCTTTGCTTAGACTAATTTAACATGAAGATAAACTCAAACGTAAGTCATTGTGATTATGATTGAAAAAGGGTACAGCTCCTTGGACTAAACCACAGGTAGGCACTTAGCTTCATTCACCTGATATGCAGCTTAATCATAGCGCCTGCCTAGTAGCTGCTTACCTACCTGGACTTGCACAGGAAGATGCCTGAGTACATCCTCAGCAGTGTCGCTGGAAAGAGTCCGAGATGGTCCCCGTGGTAGAGATGGGGAGCCTGACTCACCCTACCTACAGGGTAGGTTTCAGGTTCTCTGACTCCCATCACAGAAGAAGAATTTGCAGGATGTGTCAGTTAGGAGGCACACAAGGGGATTGGCCAGGCAGGACTTTTTAAATGCACACTCAGAGAAGCAGGATGTGAACCCTTCAAAAGGGAGAGGATACTTAATACCTTGAGCTGGGTATATGTATGGGGGAGTTAGAGGCAGAAAGCTGTAGAATTTGTGAATCCGGAAAGAGGGGATTTGATGTCCAGACTGACAGCTCTTTCTGCAGGGGAAGGGTGCAGGCCCACTCATGGGTGACAGAGCTGTAGCCAGTCCGTAAAGGAAAGGCCCCTTCTACGGGTGAAAAGGGTTATTGTGTCTTTACAGACATTAAGAGTATTTGCTTGGGTTTGTTCCCGAACCTGCAGTTCTTATCAAGAGTACAATTTAAAAATTATGATTTTTCGTGTCTCCTTTCCACGTGTCTTACGTTTCCTGTCCCACCTCTGCAGGGACAAGGGCTGTAGGAGACTGACATGACAGGAGAAAGCAGTGTTGAGACTATCTCCAAAGGAAATGTTGACTCTGGGTAAGAATACTGATTCTGACAAATTGTGAAATCCCAATTTCAGTCATCGTACTAGTGAGGCCTGGGAAGTGAAAAATAGTGAGCTGTTAAGAAGGTTGGTACAACCTGTTTTGTGTTTATGTATTGTGTAACAGTGCGCACCGGGGTTTTATTGAAACCAGCGTGAGGTGAGGTAAATGTCAGGCTGACTTTGTATGACCGTCTCACTGTCTGAACTTCCTGCTGAAAAGCTTTCAGGGCCTATAACCGATATGTAAATGGGGCTGGAAATAACCTGCCAAGACCAAGGGAAGCTCGATCGTGTTTCCAGCATCTGTTGCCTGCTGCCGCCGTTTCCTGGGTACTTATCTGTCTCCCTGATGCAGCCCTGAGTGTCCTGCCAGCAGGCACCAGCCCGGTAAACATTTGTTGAAAGAGGAGATTGGGTTTTTCATTTGTTTGCTATCCAGTTAACTCTTAGTCACTCTCCTTGAAAAGGCTGTCTTCTGTTTATTTATTAAAAAACAAAACTTGACTTTCATATTGTTGTGACTTGCTGTACAGCTTCATTGATGGAAGTTACTGAAAGGCTGTAGGGACGTAATTCCACTTCCCACCCACATCCTGGGTCACGGTTTGGATTCTGTGAAATTTTTGTGCATTGCTGACAAGACCTCGGATGTAAGGGCCACAGGCAGAAAAAGAAAAAAAAAAATCTCCACTGCTAGGAATTAACTTGCCTGAGCCTGTGGCACCTTTCAATAAACAAAAACCTAAAATGACATGGATCCATGGGCGGAATTCACTTCCTTTTTGAAATAATACACAATTCGTCCCACGTGAATCAACATGCGCAAGCACCCGGGGCAAAACGTTAAACCTAGGGCTGCAGGGCAAGAACGGATGTTCCCTGCCTTAGAGGAGCTTGGCGTGGTGGCTGGATAACTGAGACATTCGGGAGAAAAGTCAGAGGCTCAAAGGCATCGAAGGATCAGGAGCCTGCTGAGCTCTAAAGTCAGCAGCAGGAAGGAGGAGACAGGATGGTACCAAAGGCTTCGAGGAGGACGCACCCCGGCTAGAACCATCGGGTAGAACTGGCGCTGAAGACAAGAGCGAATGTAAGGAATGACATGGGAACTGTCTAGGATGAGGCAGTTCCAACTTAAGCACAGTTGTGTGCTTCGCAATAAAAATGCTGGGCCGGATGCAGAGAGACACACTATCGTCTTTCAGCACTAAGCTAGAGTCCCCGGATCAACCACCCACCACTTTGTCCCCTGCCTGACAAAAGTGCTTAACAGAGAAGAGCCGAGGTCAGAGTGCAGCTCCACCCCAGCCCACACTGGGCTTCTTGTGCTCTTCAGGGCTGCTCTGCTTGTGCCCAGGGCAAGGGACGCTTCGTGTCTGCCAGGCTCTTCATCGGGACCACTTCCAAACAGAGGGGCACCTTCCCTGAGTGCTTCTGAGCCAGCCCAGACCTTCCTACGCGGGACAGCTGAGGCTCTACCTCTGAATCGAATCTTCACCCTGCCTAGAATTTGGTGAATGTTTCATTAAATTGGGGGACGGATTATTAAAGTTCCACACACAATTATTCTCCCTACTTAAATGAGTTTCTCAAATGGATTTATGCCCAGTCCTTTTGAAACATAGGAGCGACTGTTTGTCTTCAGGGGTAGAGAGAAAAGACAAAGATATAGTCTAAGGCCACTTAACTGTTCTAAAACACTTTGAGTTCATAAATTAAATTGCTATGATTCATAAATGCTATGATTAAAGTTTAATAATTTTGTTAAACCAAAGCAATGTTCTTATAATAATATTTCAAGGTCTTCCATGTACCTTTTGTCACATAATGCAGGGCAGCTATGGACTAAGCCCTTTTAATATACTTAACCCTATCTGAAGTAGGTCAGGCCTCTGTCTTCTGATATCTGCCTGCCTAGGGCAGGAGAAATGCTAGCCACCAAATGAGAACGCTGCGAACACCAAACTTGCTCAGGGGTTGTTATGCATCGGGCATCTTTGTCAGGCGTGCTTGGTCTCGATTTTGACACGAGGGTAAGACTAGTAGTGAGGTCCGCAGTATTCATATGCTATGGAAAGTGGTAAGTAAGCAACCATAAAAAAACCTACATGACGGGAACATTTAGAGGTGGCTGTGTAGTCACATGCAGGCGAAAAGACCACATAGGTCTTAAATTGGGGTTAAAATTATCAAACGTGAGAGAGCAGTACCGTCTGATTTTGTCGTATTTTATGCTTAGCTACTAATGAATTCTTGCATCCGCTGCACAGAATGGCATCCAAAAACATCCGATCCATGAGTTGCACCTTCTCTTCTCCCTTCAGCATTCCTTTCCTTTTGCTTTCCGTGCTGGAAACTGTCCCCGGATGGTCCTCAAAGTATTGACAGAAGGAGCTTACGTCTGCGTCTACCATGGTGGTGGTCATTCATTTATGCGTGGTTCGATGCGCAAACGCTTTTGATTTGTCTTCCCCTCACCTCCCCTCCACTGTCTTTCTTACCCAGGTCAGCCTGCTTTTCCAAAGTGTATCGATCATGACCGCTGCCACCGCTACTCTAGACAGTGGTGTAGTGTAAAGATGCTTACGATCCTTACCCCACCGAGAGCTGTCACAGAGGAGCTAAGAAATGGAGGACTAAGTGGATGAGAAGAGGGATGGGTGGATGGGGTGGGGGAGAGCGTCTGACTCTGAGAGGTCGTATAAAGGAACGCCGTACCGACGGACAGAACCGAGTTTCAATACCGACCATAACAGATGCTAGCTGTGTGAACTGGGGTAAGATGTTCAGTGAGAGCCTTAGGTCTTTTCATCTGTAAAATGAAAGGAATGAGCCCTACGTAGCCTGCACAGTTGTAAAGCTTAGAAACTAAATTGCTTAGCAAAATGTGTGGTTAAAGCAACAACGCAAAGTGGGACTTTCATCACTACAACAAAAGGTGATAAGTGACCTCAGAGAAATGCAAACAGAGGGAGGAGTTTCCCAACACCTGTAGAGCAGCCAGCCACTGTTGTGTGTTCCTGTGTGTGTGTGTGTGTGTGTGTGTGTGTGTGTGTGTGTGTGTGCGCGCACGCGCGCCTGCGCACAGAGGCCCTCCCAGCCTTCAGGTGATCTTCTGCCCGCAGGTGATCTGCTGCTCCAGCACACACCTAGACTGGGCAGCGCCAAGCCACACAGGACCCACAGGCACAGACCTAGGGAGCTGAGCAAGTCCCTGCGGAGTCAGTTACAGTACAGCAGGTGTGACCAGCAGATACTGCCGCTGAGGCTCCAGCCACGGAGTGGAGTGAGACTGGAGACTGTCACGGGGCGGCTGTCAGAGTTGATGGGCTCGGTGGTCTGAGGTCGGAGGATCATTCCTCTCTCCGCAAGGCGAGGTTACGTCACTTCGGTGTTTTTCCTTCCGCCTCCTTCTGGATGTCTAAGGTGAAGCGCTTTACTCTCTTCTCCAGCTCAGAGGCTGAGAATGGTGTGGAAGAGAAAAAGAAGGTCTTCAGGTCACCAACAGCCCAGTCCCCTACCTCATCCGTGGAGGCTGAGTCACCCGACCAGAAGAGAAGCATTTGTCTGCGGTGAGTCTGTTGGGCTTGTCGTTCTCAGGATTGTGGGAAGTGCTAGAGTTTCTAGTTTTATGGTTGTTGTTAAGGGTGAGACTCGACTGTAGGTAAATAAAAGGCACCGGGGCTTCCCGTCCTCTCTCTTCCTGGCCACGGCCTTTTCTCCTCCTGCCCCAGTCTTCTGCAGAATGGCTCCCCTTTCTGAAAGCGCTGATTCTGCTGAGACGAAGCTGGGAAGACCGCTCCCAGGTGTAGAGTGGGCAGTCCTGTGCAGGCTGGACAGCTTGAAGAGCCTGCTCAGCCTCTGGGTGCGCACACCTGGCCACCTGCTTCCCAGGGATCACAGAGGCATGACGTCTTGTGACTGGGACGCCTGGTTTGGTTGTGGAGCAGCCGAGAAGTGATTTGGAGATGTGAGACTACAGTCCCATCACTCTTAGAAGCACCAGCTACCAAGCAAGGCCTTAAAGCTGCTTTTTAGCCCTTAAAAGAGTCCAGCAAAACTAGTGGTCAATGATAGGTAAAGGGGGGTTGTTGTTTTTCTCTTTGATTTTTTTTATGGCATTGAGGATTGAGCCTAAGGCCTTGAACATGCTAGGTAAACACGGTGCCACTGAGCTACCTCCCCTGCCCTAATCTCTGCCAAGGAGTGGTTGCTCTCTTTCCCCGTTATTAGAACTGGAACTGCTACCTTCTCCCTCCTTTGGCCTCTGCTAAGAGAACTAATTCATGCTTTTCACTTCTTTCCTGGCCCCCAGCCCAACTGTGTACTCCACTCAGGACCAAGCCTAAGTCCTAGCTCTTCCCCAAAACTCCCTTCTTCAGACTCCTCCGATTCCTGCCGGTGCACCCATCTTTTTGGATTCCTGTTTTGTGGCATCTTGCTTTTCGCTATTTTTCCTTTAGCCATTTTTCATCAGAGAATCCAGCCTCATTCACCAACTGAGTTTCTCCAAAGGGCACAAAATGAGTTATTTCGTGTGTCTCTCGCCCCTGTTAACTATCTGTAGCAGTCAGCTACTCACTGGCTTTACTCCAAATTCCCCATGTTCTTCTGAGAGCATCAGTAGTACATGTGTGGAAACTGCGTGGCAAACACATGTGCCTTCCGAGAGGGCCCTGCACTGGATTAATGCCCTGTTCGTAATGTCGAGACGTTCATAGTAAGTTAGCATAAGGGACCCCATACCTTCAGTTTGCAGTGGGCTCCAGTCCTGCTCATAAGCACCTGTAGGAAGTGAGGCACCCAAAGAAATCACGGCTGTGCAGAGAGGTCAGTAACTGCGGTGACTTGGAGATTATCAAACAGCTGCTGTGCTTGGCCCATCTGCCCACAGTTCATGGCTCTTTATAAGATCTCACCATGTCCTCTCCAGTTCCATTACTACTTGAATCGGTAGAGCTCATACATTCAAATCAGTCAGTAGGATAAATAAATTGGAGTTTGGCATTTGTAAAAAAGTAGCTTCATTTTCAAGTAGAGCACACACGTTTACTCATATTTCAAAAAAAGTAATCTGTAGAATTCCTAGGGAATTTGTATCTGTGAATAGGCTCAAGACCTGTAGCTGAAATCAAATCCGTTTACCTGAATTGCTGAAAAGACTACGTATGATCTTATATTGTGTCATGGGCTGTCACGAGCAACCTGGGATATTATACGTTCCGCCTTGTCACAGCAGAGAGACAGTGCCCAGTGTCTCTCAGAGGTTGGTCATTTGTGGCTCTGCGCAGTATCTGAATGACTTCAGAGTCTTCCTAAATTGAACTAAATGTGTACCAGAGTCTTGTTTTAAGGAGTAATAATAACATAGAATCAGATTTCTTGGGGACCGTTTCCCCGATAAAACAGTGAGACAGGTACACAGTTATCAAACCTGTTCACATCCGTCCTACTTTTAGAGATCCTACATATATTCCCCTTTGATGTGATGGCTTGGGCTGTAGAGCTGAAGAAATGTGCAGAACCACACACCTGCTGCAGTGGAGAGCCGGGACCGTAGTGACCTCAGAGGAGATTCCGGAGCTCTGACCTTTGCCTGTAACAGGTCTCAGACTTGAACTTCAGCCTGCTCCTTCCTTCCTTCCTTTTCTTTTCTTTCTTTCTTCTTTTTCCCTTCTTCTGATCTCACTTTCATTATTTTCCCAACCTTGTCTCTCTTCTCCTCGTGCCCCATGCATTGCTCCTCCTGTTAGGCCCTGTGTGGGAAATCACCCTGTTCTGCTGGTCTCCTCTCCTCTTGCCTCTTAGACTTGTCCATCTCCACGCCTCCGCCTAACTCCAAGGATACGCATTGCTAAATCGTGTGCTGCCTTTTTAGACTGTGTCTGATGCGTGCATCCATGGGCTGCCAAAGAATAAAGACGGCCTTATGTGCCAAGACACCGTAGCACAATGCCCTCTCAGTTCAATTAATACTTGTTAAACATTAATGGGTTCTGAAACAAACATTTTCTTTGATTGAACGATAGCTGCAATTTAGTCATTTGCCCCAAACAGACCTCTTCATGCAGATATAAATACTTTTAAAATAGCACTTTTAAATAACGTAATTATTTTCATATCTCAGTTGCTATTTCTGCAGTGCGTGACTAGTTTGCAGATACCGTCTCAGCACCTACAGTATGTGCTGTGTAAGTGCCCTAAAAGTATCAAGGATGATTATCTCGAAGAGAAAAACAAACGTTCATCTGCTCATGACATGGTATAGTCACTGAGATTTATTACAACAATGATTGGCACAGCAATTCCATTTTATAATCTCCCTGGATTTTATTTCCCTAGGTCAAAATCCAGTTTTGATGGTACCTCTTTAGCAGGTGACAAGCATGACTGTAAGACAGAAAGCAAAAATGACCCCAAGACTGAAAGGAAAAAGTCTTCATCTTCCAGCCAGGTAACAGGAATGGAACATATGTTGTCTCAGAGGATGACGGTTGTTTGAGCCACTGGAAAGAAAGAGCCCAAGTACACAGCTTCCTGATGGCCAGGGGTAATATAGGATTAAGTTTACAGAATTTAAAAAATCAGACAGGCAGCAATTCCTTGGGTCAATTTTTCCTCCATATTAGGATCCACAACTGACCTTTCGGGCCATGTTGAGGGGCCATTAACGCCATGCTGGCCTCCAACTCTGGACAGTACTCACAGAGCAGAGACCAGCATAGTCATGGACTTGTCTAATTAGCAGAAATGGAAATGGGACATTCTTATATCAAAACTACGGAGTCTTTTAAGAAACCAGCTGCTCCAAAAGAAGGAAGACCTAAGACCAGGGTCATGGATCTTCAGAAGTAATTTTATTTCTGCAAAGTCCAGTTTTGTCATACAGTGCACTTTATTTACTTAGGGCTGGAAATGTAGAGATTTGGGTTTTGGTTGTAAGAATTGAACCCAAGGCCTCTTGCATGCTAAGAACATATTTCACCTCTGAGCTACACCTCTGCCTAGCCTGAGACGTTTTTGCACTTGTTACTTTTTGATACATTACCCCTTCATACTTGAATATGTACCTCCCAAATCCTAAAATAAGTAAATAAATGAAAACTGTTGAAACATCCATGAGATTTAACTAGATATCAAATTATTTGAAGTTTCACAGTTATCCTAGTTTTTTTTTAAAAAATCTCCTTTATAGAAGTTTCCTTCTCAGGGAATCAGTCAAGAGTCAGGTATTTATTCATCATGCCAATTTTAATTTAGGTCGATCCAGTACCTTTGGGGGGGCTTTTATTACACTGACATTTTTGAAGAGTCCATAGCATAGGATATTGTGAACCAAGTGTGCAACCAATGCTGCCTAGCCGTTAAAAGTTTCAGCAAAGCCCCCACTGAAAACACAAGGTACTTTTCTGGGTGCCAGGTCCACACCTAGAAGCAGTGTGAAGTGAAGTACTTTAACAAGGTATTTCTGAAGTAGACTTGGAGGAACCATCTCGTTTTGATGACCTGGTCTAAAGCTTTTTTTTTTTAAACAGCAGTTTATCGGACCACTTTTGCCATAGAGACCACTCCTATTTGGATCATAAACCTTCAGGGGCCTATGCGTGCATTTGTCTGTTTTCCCCGCCAGACTTCTTTGCAAACCTCCCAGGAAGCAGAGTCATCCTGCAGAGGGAGGACCTCACTCTACCTCTTAGGAGCTCTGTGGCAGGGCCTTTGGGACTCAGTGTTCCCAGCGCAGTGTCCTAACCCCTGGAATGGGACACCGGGCTCTCAGGAGGAGGAGGATGTTGTGAAAGCATTTTGCAAACTGAATTTCTGGTTGTCCATTGTCATTGCCATTGTTGCATAGACGGATACCTTGAAAATGAAACGGTTTATAATGTTTGAGACTCCTGGTTCTTCTGCTTCCCCAGGAGTTGGTTTTCTTTTGTATGAAATCCTACCTGTCTGCTTCTTAAGCAGATGCCTTCACAGTATTGCAGTGGTGACCACACTGTCCCAGACAGTGGGTTCTTAGATGTGTTAGCTCCAGAAGCCTGTGGCACCCCTCCTGGCAGGTTGTGCTTTTGTCCACTGGTACAGAAGAGGAAACTGGGCCACAAAGCTATTAGTGACCAGGCCCTTGCTCACACCAAGGAAGAAAGAGAGCCAGGAGTTAATTTAGGTTTTTTCAGGGTGAAGTCTTGAACCCCTCTGTACTCTGCTGTGGGTACCCACTTGTATCTACAGTGCCCTGCAGTGCAGCACCTTCACCAGTAAGAATCTTTAGCATTTCCTTTCATCTTACTTGTCCTGCCCTGTTATTGCAGCTGACCCCAGCTACACCCTGTGGCCATCCAGCAAGGTCCTAATCATATTTGAGAATGAAATCTGTGAACCCCAACTTCTACTGTGTCTCATTGAAGGATCAGGGAGGATGAATTTTTAAAGACGGTGTGAAGGGAAGGAAAATTTGTGGATTTGTTGTTTTTTTGGTACGAGGTATCAAATTCAGGACCCTGCGCTTGCAAGGCAGGTAGCAGCACCACTGAGCGAAATCCCCAGCCTGAAAATTTAAAGTGGAGTTAAAATTTGTGATAGTCCTCAAAAGCATATAAGAAAATCTGTGTTCTGTTCTCCTTGCAGTATAAAGCAAATATGCACTTTCACAAGTTGTTTCTTGATGTCCCAACTGAGGAACCACTGAGGCAGAGTAAGTTCTGACCTGTTTGACTTCCTACGTGCTTGAAAAGTTGACTCATTAGCTTGGAAGAAGGAGGGCACATCGTGGGGACCCAGTTACTGGGGGAGTGGGTTTCTTCCGGGAAGAGATCGTGTGGTATCAATGGCGGCTGCAGTCTGTTCACCAAGCACTTTGAAAGATGAGTGTCTTCACGTGATATGGCTTCATCCGGGTCATTCCAGAATGATCCCTTTGCCTTTTGTATTTATTGCTGAAATGCATGAGATTGAATCATCCTGAGGTTTAGAATAACAAGCCTCGGTCAAGAGAAGCCTAATAAAAGGAGGCCAGTAGGAAACACAGGTCTAAGTGGAGAGGTGCGTTTTACTGCCTGTGCTGTGCCGGATGTGGCGGTCACACCAAACACCTTCCCAGGGAGCCTCATGGTGGGCCCTGAGGTTCACATACTGCCTCTCTCCGTGCACAGATGTCAAGACCAAGAGCTGGATTCCTGCTGTGGTCCCTGGGAGAAGGTGTAGTTAGGTGCCCTTCCCCTGGGAGGCTGCATGATTCAGTGAGTCCTGAGTGAGGCTCCCCAGCAAAAAAGAACTGGAAGCGGGTGCTGATGTTCGCACGCGGTAACACGCTTTCCGGAACAGAGTAGGCTTCTGCACTGCGTGTCTTGGTTTCTCATGCACAGCGTTAGGCTTGCCTTCACCACTGATTCTGTATGACTTTAAATTTAAAAAACTTTAGGGCCAGGGATTTAGCTCAGTGGTTCCGGCGCCTGTCTCACAGGTACACGGACCAGAGTTCGATCCCCGGAACCAAAACAAAGCTATAGTGACTGCAGCATTAGCCCACTGGCAGTAACTGAGAGGGGGGTGGTAGAGCTTTGGAGTGTAAGTGTATCATCGTGCCCATGCTTAAATTACCAAGATGTAGACAATTTTTATTTTAAATAAACAATTTTCTAATGGAATTCCGCGTGGTGTCGCTACACCTGTTGCTGTTTTCCCAGGCTTTACCTGTGCTCTGCAAAAGGAAATACTGTACCAAGGAAAGCTCTTTGTGTCAGAAAACTGGATTTGTTTTCATTCCAAGGTCTTTGGAAAGGACACTAAGGTGGGTATATGTTTACAGAAGAAAGCTAATCCTGTATTTTTATATATTGTAAATAGAAATTATTTTACATTTAGCTTATTTACGTCATGATTATGCCTTTGTACCAAGTTTCTTTTGTGGCAGCACCAAATACTGCAGACCCTAAAGCCTCCAGATGACTGTCGCTTCCATTTTTTTCCCTAATTACTAGTCTCTCTCATTTCCTTAAACCAATACACATTCTGCCTCCGCCATTCCACACCCTCAACCCCTTTACCCAGATGTCACCAGAGATACTCCGGACTTGTTCACGTGGGGAGGGTGTGTAACTGGCTTTGGAGGCATTCGTTAAAACCAAAACACTTTTTAAAAAGAAATATCAGTCTTTGCACCACGTCCACACGTCCAGAGATGTAGGACAACGAGCCTGTAAATAAGCTGCTCACCCCCATGAGCAGGAATGAGTAGGAGCTGGAGCTCTTAATGCTCCTGGGAGAGGCAGTTCCCACAGCCCCAAGTATTCACTGATCCGTCCTCCACCTGTCCGGTGGATCTTCTCATTCTCATCAGACACAGAGTCCGTGGAGCCGGGGTACACGACAGCCTGAGTGTCGATGACAAGTACCTGAGGTGCTGGCAGTTGGCCCAAGGCACCACCTTCTAAAATTGTGTTGTAGGAAGGGAAAAGATAATCCCACCCTGCTGACTGACGTCTTCACCTTTGAGTTTACGAAGGCCATGAGAATAAGTCGGAGAAACACATTTTTGGATTTGTATGACTGCAGTGGGAATTCAGTCACTTGACTCATGATTATGAATGGGCTTTTATGCTCATAAAGTAGTGGATTAAAAAGTTTTTGAGTACACATACTTCATTTAAATATTCTTCCTAAAGCCAATAATGATCATTACCAAGACCACTCAACAGATACGATGGAAATTCTTCATGGTATTAAGATTATAAAGTGAAACAGGTTATTTTTCTGTTGTTTATTATGTAATGTTATAAATATTTAAGTCATTGTCTAAATCAGTACAATGCAAAGCAATTTTTGTGTGCATGTGTGTGGTACCAGGGATCGAACTCAGGATTTTGCACTCATGAGGCAGGCGGCAGAACCACTGAGCTAAATCCCCAGCTCTTGCAAAGCAGTATTAAGTAGTACTCCACCATGGATCTCTAGATTTTAGTAATGTTTTCATAGAGGAGAGAAGGGGATTTACTAGTGTTGATTAGTGTGAAAAGAAAGTTCTCAGGGAATCAGAGTCAACATCTCTGAGCAGATAAACACCAGTTGTAGTTGAAGACATTTTGTGAAAAAAATTACTCATTTTTAAGAGATGCGGGCATTCATAGAGGGAGAGAGTGCAGTTTTAAGCTAATGTGATTCTACAATGTTTTTTAAAATCATACTTCTATCTAAAAGAGACGTGACAAAACAAGCCAAAAGGAGTGACTTCCTTTTTTTAAAGACATAGACATCCTTTTGCACGCTTTGCATATGCTATGTCTTATCTACAAAAGCAGAAGATGGAAAATTAGAAGGGCATTGGAATCAGACCCATGACAGTGACTTACGTGTTTCTTCCCCTCTAAAGATGGTATCAAAAGAGACCTGAAGGGTCGGGAATTTAGCCCAGTGGTTCTGGTGTCTGCCTCTCAATCTCAAGGGCCCAAGTTCAATCCCCAGTACCACCAAAAAAACACTACTGAAAAGAGACCTGGGCCCAGAGATGCGGCCAAATTTCCTCACTGTCCATAGACCTCTGTCCAGCATGATTCGGTATAATCTGGAGACTCCCAAACTATTTATTTACTCTAGAAGGAAGACCTTTCTAAGCACTGTAGTTTGAAGAAATATTAATAAAGTATAGCTTCTCTTTAATCAGCCAGGTATATGTCCAGGTGCCAGTAAAATTTACATGAGCGTCTCATCTCATCTCTCCTCACTGAAGAGCATTGCACTTTCATTTCTCAAGTCTGACCTGTGTGACTTTCGAATTCATGACGCAGCTGTCCCATGCCTTGGCAAAACCCAAGTTTATAGAGCCTTGTGCCTTTGTGTTGCCACTGAGAAACAGAATTGGACTTATCGGCTCCCTTAGTATGTATTTAACTCCTTTTTTTCCCCCCAAAGTTATCCCAACTTTAAAATTTAGAATTATCTCCTGCCCTCTAAAATTCTTGTTGAGTAGAGTTCTCCAGAAAAATAAGTTGTAGAAGATATCTAATTTCAATTGTTCCCGTAGTCTTCCTGACTTAAATTTAGCAGGGCAGTAAATAACCCCACCTCAGAAAACCACACGTGAAGGCAGACATTCAAAAGTAAAGGCTCATCCTGTTTCCTTCACCTGGCGTTACCCACACAAGGCCCGCCCCTGCCCACTGGCCTCGTTGATCTCTTCAGGAACACTGTAAGCAAAGCATCTCAACAAAATAAACGTTCAAGTACGTGTGTGCATCTGAGAAAGGAGACAGCACTGTTCTTTTTCCATCCCTGTGTGTGACTTTATTTTCAGGGATCAAAGTGATAATGAGTTTCCCTTCAAACCTTCCCCAGTTGGAAGGATATAACAAAATATCAGGAATGTCTGCTATTCTTTATTCCATCTGATATATTTTTAACTTCTTTATATGCATGACCTTTAGCAAATCACATATCTAAATAAATTTCATTATCTCTTAAAATAGCAATTTTGCAGGCTCATCATAATTCAGTAACATTACCATCTAATAAATATTAATAAGGATAGCTTCTATAGTTATTATCGTTCCTATTAGAAGCAGAAGGAGCTTTGAGGTTTTTTCCCCACCCATCTTGATTTCATGAGTCAAATGAGGAAATTCTTATTTGGTACTGGACATTTTTATATAGTATATTATTTAATCCACAGAAAATTGTGAGAAGTAGACAAGACTGTCTCTGACGTGTAAGTCAGGAAAGAACAGCCCAGAAAGGATACCTTAATGTTTGCATAGGTGATGTAGATAGTAACAGAGCTAACTTCACACCTGAGACTTTCCATCCTCTGATGGCTCTCCCCGCACCAGTTCTTTCTAACATTTTTTTCCACCCACACGCACCCAACACAGAGAAGAGGGGCTTGTGGAGATTAGCCCAAAGTTGGGGCCGAAAGTGTGAAACTTCTGCAGAGTCTGTGGCTCTAATAAAGGACAGTGAATGTAAATTCTCCATTCTAAATAGAATGGTTTCCACCAAGACCGTCAGTAGGAGTGGGGACCCCGCTCTCCTCTGACTTTGTGAGCCTGCACGAAGAGCTCGGTGACACCATTTATGAGATTCACGTTTTTACACGAAGGCGCGAAAGCTTGATGCCGATGTTGATTTCTTTATATATTATTTCCTTTTCTTCCTTTAACATGTAGCTTTGAAGTACTGTTCTGTGATGTCTAAACCAGTGTTAAGTTCCTGATTGTGTTTCAGATTGCTATTCCTGCTTTCTCGGTAACCCTAATAAAGAAAACCAAAACTGCTCTTTTGGTGCCAAATGCCCTGATTATAGCAACAGTCACTGACAGGGTGAGTATACTCTAGGGCAGGGCACCTTCGCCTTGTCCTCTGAGCTCTGTTGCCCTTGGAATTTCTTCTGTGGTGAGGCAGAGATAGTCTTTAAGACTAGCTTGTAAAATTATGTACTAGAGGGCCGGGGATGTACCTCACCTGTACAGTACCTGCCTGGCAAGCACAGCACCCTGAGTTCAATTCCCAGTACCAAAAATATAAATTATAGACTAGAGACATTTATGTAGTATGGTTTCCCTTACAAGGTGATTTATTCCAATATAATTGTTGCCAGTTTTAAGTTTCCAGCTGACTTAATTATACTTGCCTGACCAAGGTCAAAAAAATAAAATTTTTTCCTAACTTGCTTTCCCTAACATCTCTTTGCTCAGGCTACACTGAGATACTCAGTTCTCTTATATTACTTTTTTTTTTTAAAGAGCCAGATTTGTCAGCACACACTTGTAATCCTAGCACTTGGGAGGCTGAGGCAAGAAAATTACAAGTTCAAGTGCAGCCTGGGAAACACAGTGAGACCCTTTCTGAAAAATACCCAGAGACAGATTAAAGAAAAACAGAAGGCAAGAGCAGGGACAACCTTGCTGATGGGGTGAGGCAGGGTGATTCTGAGGACTCCCAGGGCAGGAGTGGTCGGCCTCCCCCTGACCTCTGCAGGTACTCACAGCGTGAACGAAGCTCATGCCTGCTCTGTAGTGGCACCTTCAGGGTGAGTTCCGACACCCACTTTGCTGCCAGATACCCGAGATTCTCTTCTATCCAGAAACTCTGAAGCTCTTGTTGACTACTGGGCTGTCCCAGATGTGTACAAGCAGAGGTATTTCCTCTGAAAGTGGCGTTGATGAGCTGGGTGTGTGGCTTAGTGGTCCAGTATTTGCCTGATGTGCCTGGGGCCCTCGGCCCAACCCCTCAGCCCTGCAAAAAGTGGAAAAAAGAGTGGCATGGATGGGGGGAGTAAAGGAGGGAGAGAGAAAGAGAGAGGAGAAAGGTAGAAAGAAAAGTACTGATCTCCGCTTGACGGAAGGGAGTGGAGTAGTTTGGTTGCTCATTTTTTGGTTGAAATCATTATTTCATCTTTTACCTACTGTTTTTATGAAGGCATAAAATCTGTGTTCCATTTCTAACCATACTAGGTGCTTTATAGAGAGAACAGGGGAGATAGAAAGATAAGAGAGGCTATAGTGATAAGCTAGAAAATAACAATATATCTGTTTGGAGTTTTCCTTTCAAAACAAGCATCAAGCACAGCTTGCCAGGTACACATCAAGCGCTTTCTTTATGTTTTCTCATTAACTCCATATCACCACCTCATAATGAAACATTCTTAAGCAGCGTCCCCAACGTCACCCACTTAACAAGGGTCAGAGCCCAATTTTGCACCTGGATCTGACACCAGAACCCACAGTGTTCACCACTCGGAATACAGCACTATTTATTTGGAAATTGTATGGTGTTCTCTTGTTGGTGAATGAGAGGGGTCCTCTCAAACTCACGGAAAGGGTGTCTGAAAAGATTTCGTGGCTCACATAGATGGCAAAAGTGAATTTTTATATTTTTCTGAATGTACCATTTATGGTTAAAAAAATTTTTCCTTATGTCATTTGTCTCCAAATCATTTGTCTGGCTATTGTTTTACTCCTTTCCCGTATCTCGTTTGTAAGCATCCACTAGAAAATCTCCATATTTGTACAGAGAAGAGTCTGGAAGTAGCATAAAAAAAGAACTAGCCTGTTGGAGCCCCTGGGAAGATTTAATGAGAACCTGGGTCAGAGGCGAGAAAGAGACTCATGGGAATTATAAAATACCTTTCAAAACAGCAAAACTGGCTGAGGAAGAAACTTTAAAGGGGATCTGGCAAATATCCCCAGACTTTCCTTAATGTTTAAGACTTTCTTATCTTTTTTCAGGCACCTTTAGACATTTGGAACCTTCATTTTGCCCTGCATTTCTTTATCACTCTTCACTTGAGTTTGGGGTCGCACTGCTGTTGTGGGGGAGTGTACTTGCTGTATTGCTGAAATGAAATAATAATTGCACAGCTGAGTGAAAGGAATGAGAATATAGACCAGAGATTTGTCTCTGGCATTTGAAAATGAAGAAACTAAATACAGATTTTCTGAACTCCAGGCTCTCACTTCTCACCAAGGAGTATCTGTTGTAATCATTCTCTTTTCTTTTTCAGTACATATTTGTCTCTTTACTCTCCAGAGATTCAACTTACAAACTACTCAAATCTGTATGTGGACACTTAGAAGTGAGTGTGACGTTCTGAGCTCCAGTTCCTCCTGTCTTTCTTTTGTATTTTTTATAATTTTTGTTGGTTTTTTATGATAGTTGATCTGGCTTTTCTTTTTTTCTTTTTTTCAATAATTACAGAATACAAGTGTCGGTAACAGTCCCAATCCATCTACTACTGAAAATTGTTTCGGGGCAGCTCGCCCTTCATCTCTGCCTCTGGTGAGTTGCCTATATAACTATGGAATCTCAGTGCAGAAGGAACTGGCTACATCCCATAGCAACACGCTGCTGACACCAAGATAGAAGGACTGTGGGGAAGACTTAGGACTAGTGTTTTGAGGACAGCTGAGGAAGGGGCCTGTCTCCCTAGAAGAGGGAACCATGGGAGGCCACACGCTTTTTGCTAGTAATTGAAAGGGGTTCTACAAATTAAAAGAAACACGATAGTCCATCCTGCTTAGTTACTAGTCAGTGAAGGTATTCATGAGGTCTTGCCCAGGGCATCATGCATGCTTGGCAATTGCTCTACCACTCGGCTACATCCCCGGCCATGGGTTTTGTTTTAAAAGAATTCACGAATCTCTTTGAGGAAGGGCACAAGTCATCTCATAGAGGTCATCTATGTTCAAGATGTTCTACTAGGATGTACTATAGGAAACCAGGAAAAATCGAAACTGATTCTCACCTTCACAGACTTCATAACTTAGAAAAGCGAATGAGACAAACTCAGAAATAACTAAAATAAGAACAAGAAAGACATAGCCATGTACGGTGATACACATCTACAATCTCAGCACTCCAAAGAGTGAGGCAGGAGGATCATGAATTCGAGGCTAGCCTGGGATACATAGTGAGACCCTGTCCCAACAAACCAAGAAAAGAAAGGCAACAGGTAGAGATTGAATCTTTTAGGCTTTGTTGACTGAAAGGTAAAGCTCCAGTGTGAAGCAGCCCCTCGCTTGTACAAGATTTGTGGCTATAACAGCGTATGTTTTCCCACAAGAGATCTAACCATTGCACCATCCCAAATTGGTGACATTAAGTGATTATTCCCAAATTGATTATTGTTCAATGTTTACCTTCAGTGAAGCAGCGTCTCCTACAAATCTTCATTTCAAAAAGTAGTGGAATTGAAAAATATGTTCACACCTATTATATAAGAATTTCATAGCAGTATTATTCAAATAGCCAGAGAGAGAGAGAGACAGTGTGTGTGTGTGTGTGTGTGTGTGTGTGTGTGTGTGTGTGTGTGTGTGAAGGTTCCTAATGTACTTTAACTGATGTGTGGATTTATTAGAATGTGGCATATACATATAATGGAATAGTATGTGGCTGTAAAAAGGAAGGAAGTGGTGATACATGCTACAGCATGAATGAACCTTAAAACACTCTAAGTGAGAGAAGCCAGACACAAAAGGCTCTATAGTGCATGAGTGCATTGTCATAAGCTTAAATATACCTAATGTACTTTACCTTACCAAACATCATAGTTTAACAACACTGTACAACCTAGAGCACTGATTGTCCCCCATCATGACCACACAGCTACCTGGGAGCCCCTGCTCCCAGCTACCACCCAGCTTCACAACAGAATAAAGGTCAAAATTCAAAATCTGACATATGGTTTCTACTATGTACCACTTTCACACCATCACAGAGTTATGAAGTTGTAAGTCAGACCCAACTGCCTATAAAACATTCCAAATAGGCAACCTATACATACAGAAAGCAAATTAGTTGATAATAAGAAATGGGGTAAGGGAAAAATGGGGAGTGACTGCCGCTGGTTACAGAGTTCTTTTGGAAATGTTCCGGAATAAGATATTAGTCATAGATGGACAACATTGTGAATATTCTAAAAACCACTGGATTGTACTGGATTTTCCCTCAAGTTTTAAAGCATCTATCTTATAAAAAAATATTGGGAAGTGGTACGTAATATACCTAGACACACATAACTTGGAATCCACCAAACCTGGCTCCATTCTGGGCTCCAGCTGAGTTGTCACTGGGGAAACTCTTTCATTGCTCTCAGTTTCTTCAGCTACTAAAATACCAGCCTCAGATTGTGGCTGTGAAGAATGGCTACAGTCATGCATGTAAGATCTGCATGCTGCTACTATGTGGTAGGTGTTCAGTAAGTCATGATGACATTGAAGAAATTTAAAATTTTCAATTTTGCATCCCCTACAAATTCTTATATAAAATTGAAATGAATGACCAAAAGACAGGAAATTCCAAGTGAAAGTCTGGTGATTTGCTTATAAAATGGATCTCTTCTTCATTTGGCAGCTTTAAATTGTTAAAAGCTCAGCCTATTTATATCTTTGCCGGGACATTTTAATGTGGCTACTTGTGTTTTTAGTTCTTAAGTATTTTGGAAGAGCCAGTAGAATACAAAGTAAAACATCTGTTTTTTCCCTTCTTATCATCTTTGTGTAATTTAAATGCAATATCACTGACCATTCTGATCCGTTGTGGGAAGAAAAAGAGGTAAAATTTTATTTTTATGATCTGATTTGCAAAAGCCATTTTCCCCTTTCTGTATCCAGTGCCTCTTTAAATGCTAGAGGTGTCTCTCTGTCTCCATATTCACACTCCTTTAGAACTTCCTACTTGTCTGTCTTCTGTATGTGTGTACCACTAGGTTTCTCTCCTTACGAAGTACTAATGAGTCTTCTCCAGGGTTACGCTGGACACTTTTCAGTCACCAGCATCCCACTTGCTTTTCTGGACATTGGTTGTTTGAAACAAGTTGGCCACTCTCTGTGGTCCGAATTCTAACCACCCAAAAGAAACTCAGTCTTAGCGACGGGATATGTGGGTCAGTTAGGAAAATCCCCACAGTGGAGGGTGAGCCTTCCTTTCTGTAGTTTATGGGTCAAGTCTAAGAGGAACAGGCGTTACAGAGGCCTGCCAGTTTGCTAAGGAAAAATTGGGCTCTCTTTTCTGCATTGTCTACCTTCAGGATTTCAATGATGAGTTTCCATATCTGGATGGAGTTGTTGGACGAAGAAGGCCACACATGGAAGGGTACAGCAGCTCTGGCTCACAGACTCCTGAATCTGAGAACTCTCGAGGTGTGGAAAATGTTTGTGCCTTGACTACAGTGTAATTCCTACAGAACACCTCACAGTTTACCTTGTGCTGCGAGTTAAGACTTGTAAATCTGGAAAATGGATAGTTTGAAAGCTCAAGGGAAAGGAATTGCCGATGTGGTAAAAATTCATTTCCTTGTAGACATTTAACAAATGTCTCTTAAATAGACATAGTATTGGGGTGGTTGAGAGAAATCAACATGTAGTACTTCTTCCCTCTTATTTCAGTAACCATATTAATTACGATAGCTGAAGGGGTGCTTATTTGTTGGTGGGGTATTTGCTTGAGATTGGATTTTATCCCCAGCCACCTCAACCATTTTATGAGAAGATCCATTTATTTACTTGGCCACTCTGCAAATTAAAGGACTGATTTCCACTGTGGTTAGTCTTATGTTTTTCAATGCATTAAGAAGAAAACTGACCCAGCCCCTTTTTGGCATGGTAGATTTCCATGTTTCTGAATCCCGGACTGTTCTGAATGTTTCCAAGTCAGAAGTGAAACCAGCTCGTGCAGATGCCCACGTGAACAGAGTGTCTGAAGGAAAAGCCAAGAGTCTCCCCACACATGGTAAAAAACAGAATTATTTTGAAGAGGGGGGAATTTCTGTTTGCAACTTTTGAAACAGCCCAGTGTCTCACTTAGACTGCCTTTCATATCCCTTCCCTTTCTCCCCATTGTAGGTCTTTGCATATTAGCTCTCACTTATTCATTATACAAAAAGTACTCAGTCCAGTACTTTTCTCTGGGAGATAACACAGGGTTGACCTTCATGGAGGTCACTCTGTTATTCTGAATACTTTGAGATTGTCATCTAAAAATTGACAAAACTCAAATTACTGAATTATTTCTTTATTTACTAATTATTCTAGCAACTAGTTACAAGTCACATTAGCGTAAGAGCAAAGATGGTGTTCCTGTCACTCTCCGTGGGCTCCAATGCAGTACTGGACATAGAAAAGACCTGCTGTAAATATGTATTGAATAAATTGTGTTGGGAAGAATTGAGGTGACACCTGGATAGCTTCAATTGGTATTTTCTCTCATTTATTTTACCTGAATGGTTACCTGTGTCAGGTACCTGTTCCCTACCGGGATATTGCTGGATGAGGAAAGGTGTTAAATTGTTGCTTTTCGGGTTTCCATCCAACAGGTCAGTCAGAAACAGCTGGAATCTTGCCTAGAGTCAAGTCTCAGAAATGTCTGACTCTCCATCATATTCTTATATTCTACGCAATTGTGTAAGTAAACATATTTACTACCCATGACTTACATGAACAATTCAGTTCCCTAAAGGGTTACCTTTTCACGTTACCATGAGCCATTGCAAACCTCAGATGTCTCTAATGTGAAATACAGTCTCAAATATAGTCTTTGACCATTTCTGTTTCCCACTTTTTTTTCCCCTTCAAATATAGGACATTTTTTATAATAATTATACCATATCCCACAGAGGACTAAGTTCTGAGTTGATATTATTAGTTGGGAAACGGCTGTGTAAACGGTTTAATATCTTTTTCTTGTTATGTATTTTTCCACCTCTTTGTTGTCCCAGGCAGAAAAGCCAAGGCATCTTCAAAACATCATACCCCTTTACTGGAAACTGGGTACTGGCATTTTTTACTTTCCCATCGGTTTCTAGTCTGTAACCAGTTGCTCTTCCAAAAATGACTGGCCTCGTCCTAGGCTGTTCCTCCCACAGACAGGGTCGAACGTAGTTTTGATTTCCAAAAAAAGCAAAGAATTTGTGAGTCACCAGAGAGTGAGGCTAGGTCACCTCTGCCAGGCTCCTCTGTCAGGAGGACAGATCAGGAAGAAAAGAGAGCCTGGCCTACTAATCCAGTCTGGGTCTGGCCTAGCACCGCCCTATTAGAATGACTGTTATCTGTGATTTGAGGGACATAGACTACGGGATTTTAAGTCTTTGGGTTGCAAAGTTTTATGATTTGCATCAGCCTATTTTTGAAAAGATCTTTTCAAATTCTCTTTAGCCAAGTCATTTTGGATAATACCTCCAGCATATGACATTCTCCGTGTTTTTTTGTTTTTTGAACATCAGATCCTGGCTGTTAACCTGTTGAAAAATTCTCTGTATCTGTTTCCAGGGTCTGTGCACTAATCATTTCGACCTTCTACATGAGATACAGAATCAATACTCTGGAGGAGCGGCTAGGGCCACTAACCTCCATCATAGAAACACACAGCGCTGGGTAAGATGGCTCCCTACCCAGATGTTCTTAATAGTCGACCCCAGTTTAGCAAACACTCTTTACGAAACCATCGGTTAAGTGCATATGTGGAAACTGAAGAGGTAGGAGAGGCCTAGAAATGAACAACCTAACCCCGCTGCTACAGTATCATGGGTAGTAAGGCAAGGAACACACCTAATTGTACATTATCTAGCTCTCCACCCTAACATGCAGTTGTGGCCTGTTTTATTGAACTATATAAGTCTATCTTTACAAAAATGGTAGTGACTTAGATGACTCATAGGAAAGAAGCAGTTCAATTAATTCAGCACAATTCATCATAAATAACTCTTTTTTTCTTTTCTTTTTTTGGTACTGGGGATCAGACTCAGGACCTTGCTCTATGCAAGGAAGGCAGCAGCACCACTGAGCTAAATCCCCAGCCCCATCATAAATAACTCTTTATATTAACTTATTTACAAACTTCTGAGCACTATAAAGATTCATGTGACAAGAAATTCATTGAGTATGTCTGTGAAAATTTTTCATCAGTGTGCTCTCTTCGGCAGCACATATATTACAGTTTTTCATCTGTCACTTTTTTAACATACCTGACCTAATTAAATCCACTCAGAGAAAGAATAAATAATATTCTTTCCTTTAAACCCATTTGCATGCAGATTTTGACACACTGCCTGAAAAGTAAAATAAAATCATTATCTCATCTTAGAAAGTACACTTCTTTAGGTCTTTTTAAAATCTATATAGAATACCTACTACCTTATGCTAGAGTCTCTTAGAATTGATACATACATTGACAAATACCGACAGTTTTCCCTATTATAGTTTCATCATTCCCTTATAGCAGCTGTTATTCTCATTTACAACTGAGGAAGCAGACTCAGAAATAATTAAGCTGGGCATAGTGACACATGGGTGTAATCCCTGCACTCAGGAAGCTGAAGCAGGAGGATCACCTCAAGTTTGAGGTCAGCCTCCCTGAAATAGCTAGACTGTCTCAGAAAAAGAAGTTAGCTTAATGTCTCAGTTTGCAGTAAAACCAAGATTCAAATGAAGGTCTACATAACTGCAAAGACCATGAGTTTCCCAGTCTATCAGTGGCTCTCAAAACTTAGTTTCCATCAGAATCAGCTGCAGGCCACGTCGGAACAGACTGCAGGACCCACCCCAGGACGTCTGATGTAATAGATGGGGGTCCCCGCTGATGCTGATGTGCTGGTTGGGGGTCTGCACACTGAGAACTCCTGTCTCACACCATTCAGGACCTTTTTTTCTTTCTGCCTACATTACCTAAAGGCCCCTTTCTGCAGCTCACATGTACATCGGCATACAGCTTGATTTGGAACCATAAATGTACATTTGAAACAAAACCTAAAGACCTAACAAAGAGTTTGAAACCCATTTGTACCCTCTTCTCTCCCGTCTTCTTTAAGTGTTCGTGCAATGAGAGGTAAGAGTAAGGGCCGATTACTGCATATTATCAGTTCACTGTCACATAAGGATGTGGTTTTAGTTTTTAAAAAGTACCTCATATTCCACCATCACTTCATTAACTTGGTGGCAGTGAGGGGGAGAATCCATTAGCAATTGGAATATTTATTCTACCCTGGAAGCAATCAGCCCAGGAGGAGGTACAATCTGAAAATGAACACCTTACAGGAAAAGTCACAAAGGAGACGGGTGCCATGAGGTCGGAGAACAGGGTGCAGGGAAGCTGTGTTGGTACAGCGCTGTCCGGACCTGAGCCGCCCAGGTCCTTGGCCCAGTGGTCCACCGACGCTGCCTGGACAGCTAAATGCACGCGTGTGATCTGATCCTCCATTTGCTGAAGAACCGTCCTTTGGAGCCCCAGTTTCATCGGCACAGGAACAGACTGCAAGCTCTTCAGGGAGAGCTGCTCCTCGGATGCCTGGCCCAGTGGTAACACAGCTGCTCCTCAGAATGTCAGGTGGATAAGTTAGCTCTCTGGGTCTCAGATCCCTCATCTAGAAAGCAAGGGTTTAGGGCCAGGGATGTAGCTCAGTGGTTCCACCTTCTGCCTCGCAAGCGCAGGGTCCCTAGTATGATCCTCAGCACCAGAAACAAACAAAAATAGAAAACAAGGGTTTAGATTGTGTTTCCATGAAGTAAGGATGGAAAGTGCACTATTTATTTCAACACTAACAAATAGACATCTTTCTTAAAATTTAGATAATCATGAATCATTTACTAACATGTCTGTCTCAAAAACGGACCCTGTAAACAATAGGCCAGACACTGCCATCCACCACTCAAACAGCTAAAATGAAATCACAACCAGGAAATGGAGAGATAGTACAGACCATGAGTCTTAATCTTCATCGTGAAAATGTGAAGAACAGCTGTAGACTACCTCTCCAGGAAATGTACTGCTGTGTTCTGTAGACCCTCTACTGCGTTAACTTGTACAAGACCCTAGAATAGAAGCCCATGCCAATGAACAGTCAAATGGTAAATACTGCCTCTCTCAGTTTATACGACAACAGCAATTATATTTATATGGTAAGTCTCATATTTCAGTGGAAATTTCAATAAATAGATAAAGGCACAAGTCTCATATTTCAGTGGAAATTTGAATAAATAGATAAAGAAATTTCTAACTTACTGAAAGTTCTAATGTAAAAGGCTTCTTCCTCTCCTCAAAAAAAAAAAAAATCTGCATGACTGAGAAGAGCAATAATTCTTCCAAGTGGATTTTGTGCTGGCAATGGAGCGGATGTTAGGAGTTGAAAAAGGAGTCTGAGATGTTTGAGAGTAATTGTCTGATATTTGTGTGGAAGCCAGGGTACAGCTTGTCCACTTGAACAAAAATGGCTTAAGAGTTTTCCAGCTGAGCTCTTCAGAGTGAGTGCCCTAAGTATCCAGCCTGAAGTCATAGATCACTACAGGGCTTTTCTGTTGCTAGCAAGTGAAGCGCTCACTCTTGGGCTGTAGACAGCCTCTTCTCTGTTCGAATTGGAAATGTGCTCGTTCCCCTTCTTGTGTGGCAGTCCTACCCAGGGTAATTTTCTGTTTGCTCTTACAGACAGACGACGCCATCCGGCCTGCGATCACAAGTCCATTTAAATGTGGAGGTCCTCTGCCAGGAGCTCACGGCTAACATAGTAAAATTAGAAAAGGTGACTTGCTTCACTCCTGTGTACGCGGGCACGCGTGCTCCTTCTTGTAGATTGCTGTAGGCCGGGGTGACACACTCATAACGCCTTCTGTCTGCAGCAGTCTAAGTGGCCAAACCTGACTAGGTGGGGAGGAGGTGTGTGCAGTAAATGTGAGAAAATAATTGTATTTCCATAAAGAAATGGGTTTTAATCTCATCTCACTTCATAATGCACGGTCCTGGCGGTCTGACTTTTGTGTTTCCTCCTGGTTTAGACATGTTTCTGTGTAACACAGAGAGCAGTGATAGGTGACTCCTGGCACCGGGGCTCGGGGAGGGGCACATTAGAGAGTGGCCTGGGACCAGTGACCCAGCCAGACAGCACAGCTCCGACTCCACCTGGGTCAGTTATCACCACGCATCAAACCCTGCTTTCAGTCCCTGTTACAGCCCTGGGAGACATGGGAGCAAAGCCTCACATCTCTGCGCTAAAGGTGACACGCCCAGAAGGTTGACTGGACGGAACTGGAAGTTGAACCAAGTCTGTCTCGTTGCAGAGTTGTGCCTAGGAGCCCTAAGTGTAGGTCAAAGCCATAGAGTATGCTTAGCACACGGAGGCCCTGGGTTCAATCTCCAGTCCAAAAGAAAGATGATAGGTAGATAGACAGACGGACGGATCTGCCTGTTCTACTGCTTCTCAGAATTCAGCCTTAGGCCTGTGGATAAGACCAGTGATATAAGGCCTAAAAATATCTTCAAAGGGCAAGCCTGTTTTTAGCTTGGGGCATTCTTAGAAGGTGATAGGGTGCACGAGGGGAGGAAGTATGTAAGAAATATCCCAGAATAAAGTCTAACTGGGCCGGGGATTTAGCTCAGTGGCGCCATGCCTGCCTTGCACACAAGGTCCTGAGTTTGATCCCTGGTATATAAAAAAAAACCAAAAAACTAATTAACAGGTCTTATTTTCTTTTCCTTTCAACATGTCTCTCAGCCCTTTTGATAACTATTTGGTTTTTACCCTAATTCCAAAGGGAAGGTGTGAATAATCAAGTATTTGATCAGAACTACATCACTTTACATAATATCTGGCAGCTTTATATAGTAGTATTGTTACGAGAAGAAACATGAAATACAAATGAACAAAATCATCTGTTTTGTCCCACACTAAATGTTATCTGGGTATCAATAACTAAGAGATGACAGCAAAGGCATTTCCAAACTACTCTTCTAAATCAGGACAGTTAATTCATAATTGATCTATGAGTAAACATGAAAACTTTTCTCTTTTAAACCCAAAATCAATCTAAACAAGGTATGTGTTAGCTACTGGTTTTTTTCTTTCTAAAACATTAGGCTTTGAGAATTGAAGATTTTTTTTAAGAGAAATGCTTACAAATGCTGGCTTTCATTCTGACCTAAACAATGGGTGGTATAGTTTTCACTCTGTGACTCTGATGTGCAAAGGCTATTCCATGGGTGAGACACACAGAATCCTGCTGCCTCCTCGTGTGTTTCTTCCCACTGTCCCGCCAGGCCTGGCCAGGACACCGCACGGTGTAACACGGGAACCAGACACAGCAGGCTCACAGCTAGCCAGTCTTACATGGGGCTTCAGGGCGCCTTCGGTGATACCAATGGGGATAACCTTCGTCCCAAAGCAGACTCAATAAAAACTGGTCTGGGGTCCGAATGCATAGGTGATGCACACATTTCTCAAGGGAATCTCAGTATTGAAGAGTTACCAGGCTATGCCCCAGCTCTTTGAGTAGTTTGTCCCTTCTTCAGAGGTAATCAATAATTACACAACACAGTGTGGGCATAAAATAGCAGCTACCTGCTGGTGAAAAGTCAGGCACCAGTTGGCTTTTTTTTTTTTACACGACCCCAGCAATTCTTGTGTTTCCCTTGAGGGCCTGGTCATGATCTGTTCCTGGTTATAACTCCCCTGTTTCTATGCATGGTATCGCTACCCTGACAGGAATCCATTGGAAGTCTACAAACCCTGCCTTCCTTCTCTTTTCACTAACCGATTGACTAATTTGTTAGCAAAATTCTGTGACGTCTGCCCCCAAATGTCTTCTGAAATTCCTTTACCATTAACACTCTCCAGCTCCATTCAGGACCCTGATTACCAGTTTGTAGTAGGAAATTCAATCTCAGTGTGGATTTTCCTTGTATTTTTCTAATTGCTACTGAAATTCAAATCTTGTATTTGTTGGCCCTTTGGCTTTTCTTCTATAAATTTGCTGTTTACATTCTTTGTTTTTCTTTGGAGTTTTTTGGCCTTTTTTAATGTGCTTGATGCATTTTTTGAGTGTCAGTCTCTTGTTTCTTTTCCTTTCCTACCTTTCCAGTCCTGTTTTTCCTCTTACCGTCGGTCCTGAGTTATAGGCAAGGAAGCTTTGAGCAGGAACGGGCGACAGGGGCCATGCTCGCTGTGAATAAAGACATAAATAATTGTTTCCCAAGTCCTGGGAGTGATATTAATGGTGGGGGATAGGAGAGAGGGCATACATTCCAGAGTCAGACTTCTTGGGGCCACTCTTGCTCATCCTGCCTGTGTGCCTCCCCGTGTGAGGTGGCCTCTCTGGCCCTCAGTTTCTTGTGTAGTGCCGCCGTGGCGGGGGTGGTTAAGGTGAGCATCCTGGCACACACATATGAGAGCCTCTTCTTTTCGCTTCCCTTGTGCATCTACGTAGGATGTCCTGGGCCATTTTCTGCTGCTACGATTGAACCACAGACTGAGTTAACTGATCAATAGTGAAAGTCTATTTTGCTTGCAGTTCTAGAGGCTGGAAGCTGAGTAGTTGAGGGGCCATGTCTAGTAGAGGCCTGCTGGCCTGGGTGTCTCTCCCCTTCTGATAAAGGCACGAGTGTACCATGGGTAATCAAAATGCCATTGACATACGATAGCATCCTGTTTCAGCATGAATCGGTCACCGCAGAATGTGTTTTTTCTTTTGATTCGTGGGGTTCTCTATTCCCATCGTAATGTTGCTTGTTAGGATTTCCTTGTTCTAAATTCTTTACAACTCAGGTTTTTAATGCCCAGCCCTGGACTGCAGTCTTCAGGCTGATCCCTGAACCTGTGGAGTTCACAATCTCCTTGGGATTATTGGGTGGTAATCATTATGATGCAGCATATTTCTAGCTAAAACCACCAAATGGGTCCTGTAAAAGCCCAGTTTCCTGTCATCCCTGAATGCATCTGGGTCACACCTGGTGCTGCTGTTGCTTGTTCTCTCTCTTCCTTCTCGTTTCTCTGTCTTTACTGACATTTTTGCCACTTTAAAGTAGATTGTCACATCCTAGTCCTTGAAAAAGTATGTGTTTGCCTGATTTAAGCTTAACCATTGTGTAGGTTTTTATTCGAGAGGTTAATCTCAAGCTGCCGCAAATGTGCCAGAAGATATGCCATTCTGTTTCCTAACAGAAGCTTCTCTTTCATTATTTCAAGATACAAAACAACTTACAGAAGCTGCTAGAGAAAGGTGACTGACGACCAGATTGCTGGGGCCAACTAATACCTCACGTTTCTTGGAAGGTGCTCCCGAGGCGTCCTGGTGAGCGCTTCCTGCTGGTCAGAGGCGCGAGTGGATGAGAACCCAGACACAGAGGTCTCCAGCTCAGGAAAAGGGGAAGGGGAATCATTTTGCTTCTAGTGCAATAAAAGTTGATCTGTCTCTCTGAAGAAGTTTCTGCTGCTGCCATCTGAAGAAAACAGACCCGTCTCTGGAAGTCTCAGAGCGGGCCTGGAGAACACTCTGGAATAATTATGGTTCAGCGGTGTCTGTGATCCATTGTGTCAGTAAACACTCCAGTCCAGGCCTGTTTAGTCCTTCCCACCCTCTTTTTGCTCACTTACATCCCTCTTATAAAACACTGAAACTGAGCCAGGGATTTAGCTCAGTGGTTCCACTGCCTGCCTTGCATGCACAAGGACCCAAGTTGGATCCCCGGTACCAAACAAAAACAAAAACCATTGAAACAAAGAGATGCATCATATACCAATGATCTGCATGTGGTCCTTTACAGAATCAGCAATCAGTGTCTCTACATGGACAGGCTTGCTGCACAAAAAAAACGTTCTGTTCTTTCAGCTGTTTTCTTCTAAGTTATCTGCCTATGTATTTTAACTTCTCTGTTCAGTTTGAGTAAGACTGTCAAGCAAAGTGAGTCACCCTATCCCGTTTATGTTTGGTTTGGTTTTGTCCCTGTGTCTAACGTGTAATTGGAGTGATTTTCACCCACTTCCAGTCAAGAATCTGTGAGGCATAAGACCGAAACACTAAATTAAACTTACTTTGAAACCAAAACTAATCTTTAAACCAAAAGTTGTAATAGTGATTTAATCAAGGATGAAGAACACCGAGTTTTCAAGGTAGGTGGACGGTGTGAGCTGTTTGGAAACAGGAAATCTGTACTGGATGCTGCAAGTCATTTCAGCGTGACAATTGTGTGTCTCTTCTGCTCACTAAAATAAAGAAATAACTGGTGGTTTGCTAACTTTATTTACTGTATGGCTTGGGTGGGTTTTGTTAATAATTATTTAGGGTACCATAAGATCTGTAAGTATAAAATATATTCTGTTTCTATCTGTAATGCATTTTATAATCATTTCTATGAAATGTATTTTGTTTAATCAGATAAGCTAATAAGTGAACTGGTTGTCATTTGTATTTGTTAGTCTACTGGACAACCGTGCCTGGTGCACAACTGGCTTTTAATAAATACTCAGAGGTTAAAACACCCTGCAGCACTGTGTTTTGTCAGTTTGTAAATTTCTTTTTCTTTTTTTGGTACTGGGGATCAAACTTGGGTCCTTGCTCTTGCAAAGCAGCTGCTGGAAACACTGAGCTAAATCCCCAGCCCAGTTTGTAAATCTTTTAACTACAACTTACTGGGCTTGATTTTATTTTTCATCTTTTTTTGGTATTGGGGACCGAACTCGGGTCCTTGCCCTTGCCCGGCAGGTTCAGTGCCACCAGCTACATCCTGAGCCCTTACTGTGTGCTTTTAATGCCTTTCCCACCTCCACTCCACTACTTTCAACTTCCTGCTTCTTTCTTCCCAAATGTTTACTTCAAAATTCAAAAATTATTTGAGCTCTTGTGTTACAGTGGTATCGGGAAAAGAAAATGAACTTTGTAATCAGAAAACCAATGCTTGATTCCTAGGTTCAGTTCCACATTTAAGGAGTTGTGGGGCCCCAGGCAAGTTCTTTGGCCATTTAACACCCCACCATGTAATTGATAAGGTCAAGGCTGAAAGTACCAATGAAAAATATTTTGAGGATTACATGCAACAATGCAACGAAAGCACCTAGCTTTTTACACATAACAGGTACTACACTCATTTTTTAAAATACTTTTATGACTGTCCAGTTTTATAAAAGCTCAGTAGATGAGTGCTTTCTATTCAAAGAATCAGAGTGGGTCAGCCACCTATGAGGGATAATTGAGTAATTGTGTGAAAAACCTTAAAAAGTTCAATTTTCACAGTTGATGATCTGCCAGCTAGGAATTTATCCTAAAACAACAATCAGAGATGGAGTCAGAGTTTTATGCATAAGAACATTCTCTTTATTCAACAGCAGAACAGTTAAATGAAATTGCTACTTGGAATCTTAAAAAGTTCAATTTTCACAGTTGATGATCTGCCAGCTAGGAATTTATCCTAAAACAACAATCAGAGATGGAGTCAGAGTTTTATGCATAAGAACATTCTCTTTATTCAACAGCAGAACAGTTAAAAAAAATTGCTACTTGGAATTGTGGGAAGGGTAGGGGAAAGGAAATAAGGGAAAAGAAAAAAATGAGAAAAGGAAAAAATGGAAACAGACTTTGTAAATAGGGGAGGGGAGGGAGTGTAAGGAGAGAGGGGCAGTGGGTAAAAAATGAGAACCAACATCTGTCATGTGAAGGTACAAGATCCCAATGATGAGTGTAACTGTACTGTATTCTTGAAAGGTACCAATAAACTCAATTAAAAAAAAAGGACTGTCAAATAAAATCATCAAAAATAAAACAGGAAATCACATTGAAAGCAAGCACAAAGTTATGGTATGATCCAGTGTACACGTGTGTGTAACAGGTACATGTGGAAGCACACACCTTTTCTGTATTCTGTGGGTCTTGTATAGTGAGCAGTTGTTATCTTTTTTTAGTCACACAAGTTACTTAAAAAGATTGCATGGTTCTTAGCAAGGAACAAGGCCTCACTACTGCCATGAAATTACAGCTGATAGTTTTCACCTGGAACTTCATTTCCACCAAGCATGGCAATGGTCTTGTTCTAAATAAGAGAACACTACTAGTTTGTTACCGTTTTTGCACTGGGAATGCTATCGCTTATTCTGTTTTTCTTCACTCGTGCCAGGTCAAATCTGGTGTGGGTGGGTCTAAATAGAAGAGCCCAGGTCATTGGCCCGAGTACTAACCACAAAGCATAAAAAAGCAAGCAACTGTTCAGCCTCTGCCAATATAGACAAATGTAGGGCATCCTACTAGCAGGGAGGAGATGCTCAGAGGCCAGGATAATTGCAAATGTCCACTTAAAAGCTTGGATAGTAGCATCTCAAAATTAAAGAGATGATCAGTTATAAGGCTGTCTACATGCATTCTGATACTTTAATCTCTGATTAAAAATATTATTTTAATCACTGTCGATTCCAAATATTCCCTAAACTGAAAGTGCTTTTATTATTTACCTCTCAAGATTTGTGGATACTTTCCTACATATTCTCTGCCATGCTCTTAAGGCATCTCCCAGATACTCATTTATGCAGCTTTTAAATTACTTTCACTTTTTTCCCACAGTACTGGAGATTGAACTTTGGTAGCAGGTTCTGTTCTACACCACCTTCTAGTGCATTGCCCATGCCTTCTACCACTCCTCCTATTTCATGAATTCATGAAGTTAGACTGAAAATTTTCTGGCAGTGAATTGTCCTAAGTAGGCACAATGTCTCTTGCTTTCTGACTTTCTGTTCACACACAGTATCTATCACACTAATGATCACTGTATGGTAACAAAAGATGGGAGAGGAAAATGACCTTTGTTTCCCACTAACTCACTATCTCCATGGGTCTTGATGAACCACAAAACTTACTCACCTTTAGGCCTTTGAGAATCCCACCAGAAAGTCTCACTGCTATCCTAAAGTATGCCATTTTACATTACTATCAGCAGAGTGTAAGAATACCAGCTCCTGCACATCAACACATAATATAATCAGTCCTTTAAATTCTAGATTTTTCTAATACAGGTGTGTCGTGGTATCTCATTCTAGTTTTAATTTGCATTTCCCAATAATTACTAATGCTGAGAATCTCTTCATGTGCTTACCTCCCCTCTGTGTATATTTTCAGTCCTGGGGATCAAATCCAGAGCCTCCCATCAGTGAGGCGAGTGTCTACCAGCTGTATGTTGTGTTTAGAAAGGATTGTTCAAGATTTTTGCCCCTTTGTTAACTGGCTCATTTCTTTAAGTTTCAAAGTTCTTTAGATATGTTTATAAAACTCCTTTATCATATATTTGATTGGCAAATATTTTCTACCAGACTGCGGCTTGTTTTATCACTCTGTTTATGTCTTTCAAAGAGAGATTCCCTACTCTTCTGCTCTGTGCTACAAACTCCAGCCTCCTGACTTATCCCCAACTCCATGTCTGCAAAGAGACCTGGGCCTCCTTCCATGCCCGGCATCCCGAAAACTCTCGAGGCAGTAAGTGGGGCAGTTATAGGGCTCGTCTCAGTCATTTCCCTTCTCTCAGATGTCAAGGTCTGTTATGGCTTGTGTGTAGATGTCCCTCCCCAGTCCTAGCTGGGGCTTTTTCAGAGGTGGCAAGACCTAGAGTGTGTGATTTATTCATGGTGCAGTGCTAGAATTAGGGGTGCTAGGATTAAAGGCATGAGTGCTACCTGCTCATACAGGGTACTGGATACATTAGCAGGGAAAGAAAGAGGCTTGCTACTAGTTACTTGCAGTTTGTCACTTGCTTACTTTTGCTGTCTTCTGCCTGCCATGAACTGTCCTGCTTTGGAGCCAGCTGACTATGAACTAAATAAAATCTCCCATAACTGTGAACTAAATGAAACTTTCCTCCTTTAATTTTGGGTGTTGAGTGTTTTGTCTCAGCAACAAGTAACTAAGACTTGGTCCTTCATTAGCTGATTTCCAATGTCATGGAAACCATTGTTTCTTATGTTTTGTCTGCATTTTTTCACTAATTTCAGACCCTGTCATTTCATCTTGAATAGAAGTGGAAATCCCACACCAGAGAAAATTTAACATCCAGAACTGTGAGCCAGATAGAAAGAATTATCCAATAGGCAACAGAAAAAGGAAACAGAACACTAAGATAGAATGGAGTTGGCAAACACAGGCTATGGAGAACAAGAGGAAATTGGTGTTAAATCTTAGAAGAGGAACAGGAGGGAAAAAAGCTTAGAAGATCTGAGGGGAGGCCTCATGGAGCTGAAACTCAAACCTCAGAAGAAAGGAAATAGCCAGGAGGTGCTGGTGTCTCAAAGTGGGCAAAACAAGAATGGTTCTGTCAACCTTGAACGGTCTGCAGCTTCTAACATAAGCTCCCACTGTCAGAGTGAAGTGAGAGTAGGTGAAACTCTGTGAAACGGGAATAAATCAAGAAGTTTTAGGAAGTGAACAAAGAGCAATCCTTTCTTCACCTTTACCAGTGATGGAAAACCTTTTAGAGGTGAATGCCCAAACTGCAACCCAAAACCCATTTATTTATCACAAAGTGCCAACATTGTGATTAAACCTGAATACTGAGGCTTGCTTTAGGGAAAAACAATTCATGCATTAACTTCTTTTGCTTTAAAAGAAAAGCAAATGTCTTAGTTACTTTTCCCATTGTTGAGACAAAACACTCAACACCCAAAATTTTGAAAAGAAAGGTTTATTTGGCTCAGAGTTTGTAGAGGGTTCAGTTCATAGTAAGCTGGCTCGAAGGCAGAGTAATGTGGCAGAGGGGCAGCACGGAGGAGAAAGAGTTCATGGTGGGGAGAAGGCAGAAGGCAACAATCAGCAAACTGCAAGCAGCAGCCCTCTTTCTGTCCCTTATATCTTATCCAAGGTACCCACTCTATAGGTGTGCAGCATTCACACCCAGGATGGGACAGCCTTAATACTAATATTGTACCATAAATCAATTCCAGCATCACATCCTTGATTCTAGCAGTAGATGCTCTAGATCCAGCATCTCCAAAAAGCCCCACCTATGACCACGTGATGCTTGCAGGGACATCCAGATACATGCCATAACAACAAACAGCATACATGTCATAGGTTCAAACCACTACCCTATACCCTCACAATCTCTCTCTATCTCTCTCTCTCTCTCTCTCTCTCTCTCTCTCTCTCTCTCTCTCT
>NW_022900915.1:4051492-4103394 GCF_012274545.1 Fukomys damarensis
CTCTCTCTCTCTCTCTCTCTCTCTCTCTCTCTCTCTCTCTCTCTCTCTCTCTCTTCCTCCCTCCCTTTCTCAGTACTGAGGATTGAACCCAAAGGCTTCACACTGAACTACATCCCCTGTTTCTATTTTGAGACAGGTTTCTGCTGGCCTTGAACTTTGGATCCTCTTGCTTTAGCCTCTCAAATAGCTGGGACTGCACTGCAGTGCCTAGCAATATTTTGGGAGGGTCAAGGGGATTGAAGGAGAGAAGTGTGGCTATAATGAATAGAGTCCTTGCTTTGTGTTCAATCTAAAATAACCCGTTCAAATGTTAATCTTTGAGTAGAGAATATATATATGAGGTATGAAAAATATACAGTGAATGTTTAAATTCTTTAAAATTGTTAATAAAAGACTCACTGCCTTTAATCCCCCTCAGAATATTTCCCCTTATTTTGAACACATTCATCCCATTGTTTTTGTCACTTTCTGAAGCAGCTCTGGAGGTCCTCTTTTGTATGTGTCTTTAGTCGCACTGTCCGGATTGCCTTGACATTCTGAATTGTTTGAAAGCATTTATGACAATTTCTGCTAAACAAAAACATTATAGTATATTGCAGCACACCTGATTTACAAGATCTGAAACTATATAACTTCTGGCTTTTCCCCAAAGTCAAAATTACCATGAAAGGTAAACAGTTTTAATTGATTGAGAACATTGAATCTTTTTGCCACAACAATGCAACTAAAACACTACGGAAAGAGCCCTTCCAGAAGTGCTTCAGAAAATGGCAAGAACAATGGGATAAGTGAGGGACAGAATCCTTAGGGGGAAAACATCAATGTGTCCTTTACTGTAACAAACTTTTTAAATGTAAACATTTTAATCACACCCTGTAGGTTATGATGAGGTTTTGTTCTGGATTCAGCCACACAGACTTCCCTTCAGTATAGCTGAGCCACTAAGGGCCTAACGTGGCAAAAGCAGATACCATCACTGAACCCCAAACAGGGCACCATTTGCTTGCCGACCCACCAGCCATCTGGTGGCATGAAGACTACACTGGACCCCTCCCAGCATGGAGCAGAAAGAGTTTATCTTCTTTGTAGCAGACAAGTGTTCTCAATATCTGCCTTTGTGCCCATAACGTTTCTGCCTTATTCCTCACCACGATGGCCTCACACTCCACATCATATTGCTTCTGATCAAGAAACTCCTTTCACAGTAAAAGAAATATAGCACTGCTCTTCTGCTCATGGACCTCACTCTGAAGCTCCCAGCCCACAAGGACAGTGACCCGGTCTCCTGAAGATTGCTAGGCTGTCAGTGGACACATCCTGAAAGCACAAGTTTCTATCTTATAGGATACAGTAAATTCTATGATGTAGAAACAAATATTTGTGTGCCTCTCCTATAGCCAGACTGCATGGACCCGGGAAGCAAGGCTGAAGATAGGACTGGCTTCTCTCTCTGTTACACTAATAACCCATGTGCATAATTTTGCTTTCCATCCCTGAAATTTTGAGCTCTGCTTGTTTGAAAGGTTTGAGTCCTAAGAGAAGAATGTTTCCACTGAATTGGAAGCTAAGACTACCAAATATCTGAGTATCTGTTGTGGTGGACTAATGCTGTGAAACCACAAGCAGCCAAAAACAACAGAAGATGGGGAAGTGGAGGAGGAGGAAGGGGAGAAGGACGAGGGGTGCAGAAGCAAGGAAGGAAGGAAGGAGGGAAGGAAAAAAGGGAGGGAGGGAGGGAAAAAGGGAGAGAGGGAAAGCAGGAGGGAGAGTCAGCCAAGGACAAGACTACCAAAAATTCAGGCTCCAGGAGTAAGATTAGAGTGACGACCATCAGGTAAGGAATTATGACCAGCTCAGGTTCTGCTTCGGGTTTTTTTGTTGTTGTTTTTTGGTTTTGTTTTTCTGAGACAGGGTCTCACTGTGTAGTTGAGACTGACCTGGAACTCACTGTGTAGCCCAGGCTGGTCTCGAACTCACAGTGATCCTCCTGCCTCAGCCTCCCAAGTGCTGGGATTACAGGCCTGCGCCACCACGCCCAGCTTCAGGTTCTATCTGAAGGCAATGAAGCAATGAAGTGAGTGGCAGAGGGATAAAGATAGAATACAGAGCTTATAACTTCATGACTCTCTACAAAGATTAGGGCCATGGTGGCTATGCAAGTTTTCTTCTTTGTTTATGTGTGTTCATATGTTCAGTGTGTGGATGCATGCTGTGTATATCATAAACTGCATCAAAAGATCTCCAGAAGTAGGGTCATGGAAATATCCATCCCACCCTGATTTACCAGGGAAAAAAAAGAGCATAGTTCAGTCAGAACTAGAATCTACCATTTATACAAGGAACCTAAATATAGGTTAAAAGTTTCCTAAATTTTGTCTGAGGAAGGGGTGATAAATTGAAATAAGGACAACTCTCAAGTGCTTTAACAAAGCCCTAAAACTCTTCATATAATGAGAGCGCTAAGAAAACAGAAGCTGCATTTGCTCTGGGAAGAGCCACCAGAACTGCATAAACAGGTCGTGAGTGAGGAAGGCCATCAGCTTGCTTTTCCATTCTTCTCCAGGAAAATATTTCCGCAGGACCACACCTGCCACTGACGTGGATTCATAGAATCAGGCATGTGGTCTTCCTGGAAAAACAGAGGGTTTTCTATTTCTAAATCAATGTTTTTACAACCTTTTGTTCTAGTTACTTTCAGGAGTTTTACCTATGAAAGACTTCCTGGCATTTGGGTATTTTAATAAATCGGCTCATGGCATTTATAAAGAACAGAATATGCCATCGCCATCCTTGCTTCCAACTTCACAAACCTTGCCTACGACTGACATGGAAGTCTTTCCTGGAGGCCACAAGCCAGGATAGACCAGTGGAGCTGACGTGGGCCTCTCTGCTTCCTTTCAAACCTGAAAAGCTCATAGAAACAGGTTAGCAATCCCAGCACTTTGAGATGCTGAGACGGGAAAATCACAAGTTCACGTCCAGTCTGGGCAACTTAGTGACTTTGCAAGAACTTGTCTGAGGAGATGAAAGAAAGAAAAAAAGAACAAGAGAGAGGGGAGGAAGGGAGGAGGAAAACAAAAAAGAAAAGAGCAAGAAATCTAGGGCTATAGCTCAGTGTAAAGGCCCTGGATTCAATCACTAGCACTGAAAAAAAATACTAACAAAATGTAGAAGCTTCTCTTGTATCATTTGTACACCTGTGCTACTTAAATCCTGATTTAAAAGGGGAAAAAACTTTAACTTAGTTTTCCCTCTCAGTAATTTGGACTTCATTAAATATTGAGAGTCCTGAGTTAGTTAGCGTCCCTATTGCCAGACAAAATATCTGACACCCAAAACTCAGAGAAGGACAGCTTTACTTGGCACAGTTTGAGAGGATTCGGTCCATGGTTGGCTGGATCTAAGGCAGGAGGCAACGTGCCAGAGGGTGTTGCAGACCAAAGCTGCTTAGTTTACAGTGCCAGGAAGCAGAGTCACAGAGAAAGGGGTGAAGGACCAAGTACAGACTGCAAGGCCAGACATCCGCGACCCACCCAGACACACCCAGAAGTGTGCTTTATAATCCCCCAGGCGGCTCCTACGTCAATCGAGCTGATCATCCACTGTAACCATCACAGATTGCATTACCAACGCTTTATTCAATGTGCAATAATATTATTTTCTAGTACACAGCACCACTTATAAACTCAGCACCAAACAATAACGAGATCATGTAATTACCTGATGAGATCCCAATTTAATCATCCAAGACACTGACTCTCTCCAAAGGGGAGATGACTGACGCTGTAGCTGTGCCTTTTCTAGGTATTTAAGTTTCACTTGCCTTGCAAGCTGACACAGGTGCACTGCGCTCCTGATTTAATCTGTCCCTGGAGAACCACAGGCCCAGCTCAACAAATTCGCTACCATCTGCCACTCCCTCCGGATCTGACAAATCCAGGTACATGGACTCAGTTCCAAGGAGGAATTTCCTTGCATGGGCTCTTCCAGAAAGGCCTCTGTTTCTCCCCAGCTGTCTCAGAGGATTTGGCTTTCCCAACAACACAGTGCAGTCTAAGGGACACCCTCCAACTCAGCCCAGGGAGGTGGAAGTTTTGAAGGAGATCACCGGGCCTCCCAGTTTCCTTAGATTAAAATCTCTGGCGATGGCTTTAGGAATCTAGTCCAGTTACTTGAGAGAATGTACAGGAGGAGAAGGGAAAATAGTTAGGCTTCTGTTGGCTCCCTGGCCTCTGGTTGCAAACTGTGAGGCTCTTTTTTTTTTTTTTTTTTTTTTTTTTTTTGGAACTGGGGTTCAAACTCGGGTCCTTGCACTTGCAAGGCAGGCAGAGGAACCACTGAGCTAAACCCTCAGCCCCCGAGACTCTTTTAAAAAGTGAAAAGGAACACTTATTAGATGCAAAATATAAATCCAAGGAATGCAAGAAAACAACGCAGGAGGAGAATTGGTAGGTCGTGGGTACTGGCTTTTCTGGAGCTGATTTACAGAGCTCAAAGTTCTGTTCCAGGGATTTCCAGTTCCTGGCCAAGTTTCCCAACCTTCCATTCTGCTGTGAGCTGCCTGTAGAAAAGGGCCGTGTAACCATATACTCAACCTAGATAAAGCATATTCCTTTCATCTTGATCACAGTGTCTTTTTCCCCCAAGAAACCTTGAAAAGCAAAGAGCCACACCACAGGCATGCAGTCAGTTTTGTGAAACTCAAGACAGTCTTAAAAAAACAAAAAAAGTAAGCAGCAACCAACATTACATTGTGCTCACGTTTTGAATTCCTTTGAGCCACCCCAGACTTCTTTTCAGCCTGGAGGATATGAGCCAGGACTGCCTTTGTGGTTGTACAATATGCCAGTTATACCTGCTCCAGATTTATTAATGACAAGAACAGCTTTACATCATCATCGCTAGACAGCATGAATAAAAATGTCCACCGAGCACATTTAAAGTTAGAAATCTCCTTTGATGCAAACTTGGCAGTGCGTGTCTAGCGCAGACTGTGAACTGAGAGCCCCTCTAGAGATAAGGGTTGCTTGTGTTCCAAAACCAGAGGCAGAGGTCTTTGAAACCACCCTGTTGTTGCATCTGAAGTGGAAGGCACTCAGGTGACCCGAATCCGTCCTCATGTGCTGAATGATAAATTGAGTCCACTTGTACTGCTTTGCATTTCTTGCTGTCCTGCACTGGTAATGAAATTTAAATAGACTGCATTCACATCAAAGAAAATAAATTGCTTGATAGAATTTAAACATCAAACATCCTTAGATGTGTTTTCCATTGGATCAGAAGTGCATTGAAACAAGAAGTCAGCATCACAGTTAGGAGATGGGTCTCAAAGGTATATGACTCACAAGCTATTTTGAACGTACTCCATTTGGGGAAACAAAGTGCCCCAGAGCTTCCCTGCTTCATCCACTCCAGTTCTCCTTGGAAAAAATAAGTTGATAACAAAGATGGAGAGAAGAGGAACAAATCTCTCAAAAAGTTAAGAATGCAGCAATTACACACGAACAAAACAACTGCTGCATGTGGTAACACACCTGTAACTTCAACACTCTGGAAGGCTGAAGCAAGATCACCAGTTTGAACCCAGACCAGGCAATTTAGTGAGACCCTATCTCAAAATACGAAAGAACAACAAACAAAGAAAACTGCAATGATAATTTTACAAATACATAATTTAATGAAAAAAAATCAGTCCTTCAAGATCAAGGTTAATTTAAATTATAAAGGATTGTTAGAGTAATGAAATAATTTGCCATCCGTACCATGTCAATTGTGAAAGTGAAAGAAGGGATATCGGTTATAATCTTGCCATAACAGCAGAACCAGTATCGTCAAAATGGACCTACTGATATACAGATATATCCCACACTGACATACAGATTTAATACAATACCAATGCAAATACCAACAACATTCCTCACAGAACTAGAGAAAACAACCCTAAAATTCATATGGAACCAGAGTGTTATGGTTCGGGTCTAGATGAACCTCCAAAGCCTTGTGCAGCCATTGGCGGCTTTTTCAGAGGTGGCTGGACCTAGAGTGTGTGATGCTGGGATTGAGGGTGTGTGGTGAGTGGTTTGGCCCCGCCCTAATCCCAGTAGTCTGGATAAGATACAAGGGGCATAAAGATGCCCGAGGCCCCTTGAGAACCTGTGTTCCAACTCAAAATCTTAGCTGCTTCCGACCGTACCTTATGGTGTATAATGCTTCAAAGAACCTTACAGTTAGTAAGGGGGGAAAAACTGATTCCAAAATACCTCCCAGATTAAAATTATTGTAGATTATGTATCACTTTTCATTGCGCATCAAATATCGCAAGCAAACTATTACAGTAGTAACATAATTCGGACAATTTGTAAAATACTGAGCTGTTTTTTTTTTTTTTTTTTTTTTAGTTAAATACAGCAATGGCTTAAAATTTACATTTCAACTCAGGTTATGCAAAGTCTTCTCTAGAGACTTAGAAATTTAAAAAAAAAATTTTTTTTTTTGGTCTTGTTTGGGATAATTTAAGGCTCAAGAGCCTTTCAAAATCCACTTGAGCTGTATTATCCTGACTTTGAAAATTAATTGTAAGACAATATTTGCTGTCTTGCATCAGTAGGAAGAAGTTTATACAAGTGAAAGGCTGCTACTAAGGGGAACAAAGTCACTACTAAGTTAACTCTAAGAATTAACTGACATCTACACAGTATTTTGAAATTACCATTTTTCTGGATTTGGGGAAAAATGTAAATCAATTAATGTAATACTGCTATTAATATCTCATGACTTCACAATTAATATCTAAACTGGGCGTGGTGGCACACACCTATAATCCCAGCACTTGGGAGACTGAGGCAGGAGGATCGCTGTGAGTTCGAGACCAGCCTGGGCTACATAGTGAGTTCCAGGTCAGTCTCAACTACATAGCGAGACCTTGTCTCAAAAAGCAAAAATGCATGGGCCAGGGATTTAGCTCAGTGGTTCTGCCCTGCCTTGCAAGTGTAAGGACCCAAGTTCAATCCCTGGTACCAAAAAAACAAACAAACAAACACAATTAATACCTAATATTTAAGCATCCAGATTCTATTCCAAGTACCCTAGGCCTTTTGTGCTTAAACATCCTTTAATTCTCCCGAAGAACAATGAAATTCCTCATCTGTTCCTTTAGTTTCCACTCATGTAATGCCCTTGCATTACTCAGTTATCCACGCTGCAATCCTCCAGAATTTTCAAGCAACCAGACTCCTGCAGAGCCTGACAGCTCATGGGGAAAGAAAGCAAACAATGGTGATAAAGGCATGAGTAAACCAAACAGCCAAAGGGGAAAAGGCCAGAAGTAACTAGAAATACCATTTTTACAGGAGGAAACGTTCATTCTCTGGTGACCATGCCGGTCTCTCCGTAGGAAGGTCAGAAAGGAAAGAGGAAAAGGAGGAGCGCGGTGAGAAAGAGCGGGGTGGACTGGAAACAGCCGCTGTGGCAGAAGCGATGATGCCCCAGCTGAGCCAGCGGTGCTCACTGAGACGGCCGGGGAGGCGGGGGGGGGGTCTGTCCCTCGAAACTCTCCCACCCCGCAGGGATCGGCACCCACGCCGCCATCCCCAAATCACCTGGCAAAGGGTTGTTTTCAGATGGGGGCAGCTGAACCACGCAGTCTGCTGAACTGGCTCTCCTACCTGTCTACAGGTGGGGCATAGACTTCTCTTTTCCGAGCTGTCCCTCTCTGTCCTCCCATACCAAGAAGAAAAGACAATTCTTATCGCTGGAGATGTTCTGGCTTGATTTAATCTGCATAAGCAAACCTTAATAAAAGCAAACTGATCTTCTATTTTTCTGTACCTTCCTATGGCTTACTGTTTCTAGAAGCCCACAACGTTTTCCCTTTGTCATGTCACTTCTGCACAAGCAGTAAACCTTTAAATCTGACCTCCTCTCTGAGGTTTTCCTCAGTTCTGTGAGATCTGTATATTTTTCCCTTGTTTATCTGCCTTTTGTCCTGTTCAAGTTCCAGATGCTGAATCTAAAAGGTTAGAGGAAAGAGGGGTTTTTCTATCCCCTATAAGAGAAATGCTGACCCAAGGAAAGCCCTTGCAATGCTGATCGTAACCTGTCTTTGATGATGATTAATATTTTTAAGCATTTATTAAGGCTACGAAGTAAAAAAGAACTTTATTTGAGGTCCTAGTAACTGCAATTCAAAAGTAGATTCAGGGTTAAAAAGAAAACGAAAGAAAAGAAAAGAAAATGTGGCCTAAAGAAATAACAAAAAGCCCAGTGTGTGTGGCATATGCCTATAATCCCAGCAGCACTCGGAAGGCTGAGGTAGGAAGACTGTCACAAGTTCAAGGCTAGGTTACATATAATGAACTCAAATTCAACCTGGATTACATAGCGAAACCCTGACTCAAAACAAGACAGAGCGGGCGGGGACAGAGAGGGGCAGGCGGGGCGGATGGAAGGGGAGAGGAGAGAACCGAGGGGGCGGGTTTAAAAAGGCAAATATCCACAATGATTGGTGCAGACAGCGTTGAAAGCAGTGAGTCCACAGCTGATTGGTCAATTTCAGGTACAGCTGTAATCTGCTCAGAGCCTACCTAAGCATTGCCAGGGGAGGATCTCAAGGCTCCACTTTGAAATATTCTCTCTGAGCAAAACGATCCCTCTCGGGTCAGATTTTCCATGATTTCACACTTACTACATGGTGCCAGGTCTAGTTCTGATTTCTTTATCATCTTTTCATCACTTTGTGTTCAGTCAAGTCCTCCAGGAAGCAAAAGCCCTGAGCGGATTAAGGATGTCTGCATTTTTGGCCAGGTAAAATATAAATAAGCATATGGGCGGTATAAGCACACTTATAATGAAAAGTTATTCTTTGTTTATCTGAAATTCAGGTCTAACCAGTCGCTCTACTGCTTGCGTGCTGTTAAACCTGACAGCCCTCTCTCTTAGTCTCCTGAGTGGCTGGGAGAACCTCAGGCCATGTTGCAAGTCTGCCCCAGGGAGGAGTCAGGCCCGGAGGGCTGCGTGGAAACACCCTGGCGTTTTGGTCAGACAGGCTCTCAAGGAGGCCCAGGGCAGAGGACAGACGGAGGCGCTCCTTGGGGCCCACGATGGGCTTTGCCTCCTTGTTCCTGACCCACTACTAGTGGCCCACACCGGAATAGTTCAGTATGCAGGGCCCTTGGTCAACCATGCTACCTGTAATCAGAGGCTTGTAAAGCACATCCTGGTGGCCTCATGGCCAGGACCCACCCCCAATGTGTAGGAACTGAAACTGAGTCACAAAGAAGGTGAGTAACTCATCAAAAGTCAGTGCTGGTAGCAGGGCGTGGTGGCGCACGCCTGTAATCCCAACTCTCGGGAGGCTGAGGCAGGAGGATTGCTGTGAGTTCGAGACCAGCCTGGGCTACACAGTGAGTTCCAGGTCAGTCTCAACTACGTAGTGAGACCCTGTCTCAAAAAACCAAAAAACAAACAAACAAACAAACAATAAAGTCAGTGCTGGGTAACAGAGGGGCCAGGCCTTCGTGCTCTAGTTCTAGAAGCGTTGCTCCTGACCAGTCCCATAAGCAGCTTCCTCTCTAATTCCCCCTTCTGTGCCTTAAGAAACTGAACTTCCTGACAGTATCTTTAGCCAAAGAATTATATTGCCACATTTGGTATACGGTGTTTAAGAAAAAAAATCTTCAACAGTTTAGAAGCCATCAAAATGAGGCCTATTCCAAAATCTAGGTAACTCCATAGCAACCTGGAAAAATTATGCATCCAGAACGGCTCCTGAGTCATAACATGGGGCAACTGAGATTATTACTACTTCTTTCTGACAGCACATTAGTAAGCTCCAGCATTTCTTTGGAGCCCTTGAATTCTAGAATACCGGGCATGTAGAACTGAAACAGCCAAAATCAAGATGAGGAAACACGTTAATCCTGAATCACTGGCTGAAGCCGGTCCTATCACCTGGGAAACACATTCCGACACCATGAGCTTATTTCCTAAAAATAACATTCCCAGGAAAAACTTAATGTTCAGAGAAGAACCACACGAACCCTCGGAACAAAACTCCCACCCAAAACTCCCAGGCCTCCCGTGGGCTGTGGAGGTGGAGCCACACCCATCCACTTGCATTCTGGCCCCAGCTCTTGAAATCAGCACAGACATTTAAACTCCTAGCACCAAGACCCTCGTTCAATTCTCTGTGAGACCAGGTCTTGTACAACCAGTACTCATCACCCTGGAACCAAAGATACGCGAAACCAAAATCATTTCTCATTTGAGCTGTGCATAAGAAGTTTCAAGGGGATCAAACTTCCAATTTCTTAATAACCTCCTAGGAGTAAATTCATTTAATTAAGACTTCTAAGGCCAGTAAATACTCCCTGGATTTTCTAACGACAACTTTACTCTTGTGCTGTTGGGCATTGCTTCTAAATGAATCCATTTAAATTGAGTCTCCCAAGATTTCAGAAGGCATCAGTAGGGAAAATCTAAGCCCTCGCCTCACCATCCATTCAGGTGCTGCGCCTGAAATGGCCCATTTGGGTTCTTCCTACAGCTTCCCTGGGGCCGGGGATGTAGCTCAGTGGTGCCTCTGTCTGCCTCTGAAGCACAACAAGTCCCATCCCTGGTACCAAAAGAAAAGCTACAGCTTCCCTGAATCCTGAGTCAGAGAGAGCAGTGCTTCCATCCTTTCTGGGCCTCAGCCTTACTTAAGTAAAATCCTTTTCATATGTGCCCCTCCTTCCCCAAAGAAAATGTGTCAAGCGATGACTTGTTTATATTAATTTGATTCTTTTCTTATAATTCAGGAAAACAACTGCACCAAGTATTGTAGTCTAAACTTTCTCTCTTTATTTTATTTTATTTGGCACCAGGGATCTAACTCTGACCCTTATGCTTGCCAGGCAGACAGCAGAACCACTGAGCCAAACCCCCGGCCCTATAGTCTAAACTTTCTAAACCTCATCCTGCTTCATTTTACAGAAACTAAGAAGCCACCACAGCACACCACACACACACACACACACACACACACACACACACGTACACCTCCCCTCCACTGGGGATGTCCCAGTCCTGGGGCTGCACCTGGGGCCAGCTGTTGCACCCCGGATCTTAGGTTTTCCTGCAGAGCAGATGAGTGGCTGGTGGGGAATTCCAGCCAGGTATTAAGGTTGGGTACGTGACAATGTGAAAGTCTCTTCTCACTCCCAACCAAGCAAAGCCTCTCAGCACACAAACCTGTAAAGAATGTGTCCGCCCTGAGACCTCTGTGAACCCTGGGAAATCGCCCATCACGTATTAATTCGCTGGTTTCTTTTGCTTGTTTGCTTTTTCCTGAGACAGCACGTCGTCAGGCTCATTCAGAAGATGCCACACCATTTTTGCTGTGCTCTACTTTCAAAACATCATTTTTTTTTTCACTTGAGCCCAGGAGGTTTGACTCGACAGGCCTGAATATTGTGATTCCCAACATGAAAATTTCATGAGGAAACTGTATTCCAGCCTGGCATATGCTCTCCTCTGTGATCATTCAGCGATTATCAGCTGAAAAGAGTGATGGTGGCCCAGAAAAAGGAGCACAGTAATGCAAAGCTAACCAGTCTCCCCGAAGGGACCTCATCCACCGGAGGCAGGGCAGAGAGGCACACTCACATTGGTGTGTGGGAAGCTACAGCATCGCTGTAAGTACCGAGTTACATATATTACCCGAGATTCTGGAGAAAATAACAATAAGGAGATAATGTGATTTTAAGGTGTTGCCATTTAATTACTGACAAATTTGTGTACAAATTAAATTTTATCTTCTTCCAGCACTTTAGAGAGAACAGCAGTCGAGACAGCAGCAACAACAAAATAATCTTTCCTGTCAAAAAAAATGCCCGTGTGTGGATTTTTCAGTCAGTCCCAAGGGGACTACTCTCAAAGATGCCTATAAGGGAAGTGACTGTTTGTTTAGTCCTAATTGGCATCCACTGGGAGGGATAGAAAGTTCGCTTTTCTCTTGGAACAGCAATGAGAGACCAGCTAACACGAAATAGGCAGTGTTGCCTAAGTACCTGGGTACAGTAGCTAGAAACGTCAAAAAGACTAAGTACTCATATATACATATTGGCAACTTTAAATATATTTATATAGTTACAGGACTAGGTGTAGCTCATAGAAGAGCACACATTTAGCAATGCACAAGGCCCTGAGTTTGATCCCCAGCAATATATATATATATATATATATATATATGTTTGCGTGTGTGTGTGTGTATACACACATGTATGATAATGTATGCAGAATTTCCTGCTTTTGTTGTTTAGATTACACACATACATGAATGTTCTCATGGAGCAGAAATCCACCTCTCTTCCAAGTCCTATGAAAGCACGTGGAAGGTCCTGGCCATATCCCACGCCTCACTCCGGGTCACACACAGCACCTGCTCCTCTTCGTCCTGGAGAGAGACTGCCAGATATGCTAACCCTTCCTGGGGTAGAGGGGAAAGTCCATTTCCCTACCCCCTTAGGGTGCGTAGCCAGGGCCTACAAAGAGAACTAGCGAAAGACACACGAATGGGACAAAGAGTATACAAATTTTATTTGATGTTACTATTTCTAGGTGGCACGGAATGATTCCTAGAAAGAAACCAATCCTGAGAGAAGGGCTCAGGCCCAGGCGCCTGTAGGTCATGTGAACAGAGAGGGAGAAGTTGTGGAGGTGTGCAGAGACGAAAAGGGTCTGGGCTAAGGGCCGTGACTTTAATTAGAGAGGAGAGGTAGGTGCAGAAACTGGAGGAATAGGAAGGCCATTTTAGTGGTACTTGTGTGTACACAGATTCATCTTAGCCCACGATGACTGTCCTGTTTCTAGGACAGCGGGGGCTCCTTTCTCAGTGGATATCTATGCCTCGCTTTTGGGTGGAAATGGGACGGGGCAGAGAGCCCTTCCTGCATCCATCACCTCTCTGGTGCCTTTGGCTCAAAGGCACCAGTATGCCCCAGAGGTGCGTTCAGAGGTGGCCGTTCTGACCCCTTCTCTGTCCGGGCCCTCCCTTGCCCGGAAACAGCCCTGCATCACTAGCCACTTCCATCCTCACCTCCGCGGAAACGTCCCCTCCTCGACGAGGCCCTGTGACCCCGCTGTCTGAAAGAGGCTGTCCGCACCCTCAGAATTCTGTGTTGCAGACTTTCCTGCTCCTACTATCGTTTTGTTTCAAATATCTCAATTTGTGGTGAATGGAATTGTTTATTTACTCACTCATTGACTCAGCCTTCCTCCAGACTGAGAGCAAAGACTACTCCTTATGTTCTCCAAAGAATGCAGCACTGTTCCTGCCACAGAATGGGCTCCTATATATTTTACAGGAATATGCCTATAATCCTGGCACTCAGGAGGCTGAGGCAGGAAGATTTCCGTGATTTCGAAGCCAGCCTGGGCTACATAGTGAGTTCAAGGCCAGTTTGAGCTACGTAGTGAGACTTTGTTTCTAAATACATAAACAGTCATAGACATAGGCTGTGCAAGATAAGGCTCTGCTTCCAAGTGTTAAGTGTGGTTAGTGAGACCGTGTCTGCAAAATTTCTTTTCTTTTCCTTATCCACAGTTTCTAGTTTTCAGGGGTTTTACATCCAGTTTCAAATTAAGAAAATAAATCATTTGTGTTTGGGGGGTACTGGAAATCAGACCCAGGGCCTTGTGCATTCCACACACTTGCTCTGTCACCCACCTACATCACTGGCCCAAAGCTGTACATTTTAAAAAATGGTTGTTAATATTAACATACGGAAATGCTGTTTAACTTGAAACAGTCACATAACTGCATATAACCTCAAGGCCTTTTAATAGTCCAGTACAAAAGGAGTTCATTGATGCAATGATTACTCCCTTCTAACCCTAACCAAGGACGCATTAAAACACAAATGAGAAAAGTGGCCTCGATCGTGGGTTTCAGGTGCTGCCACCTGCATTTCGGGTTCCCGAAATCACCCCTCCATTCCCCAGCTCTGTTCATGTGGGCAAATAACTGAACCTGCCTGAGCCTTGGTTTGCTTATCTATAAATTCCTGTTTTAAAATATCAATTTTGATCCACTGTTTCACAGACAGTGTTCTGTTATTGGTATCAAATAAAAAGACAGGAGGTCACTCTTTTGGATTGAGTCCCGGCCACAAATAAAGCAAAAAATCAAAACAGTCACACACAGTCAAGAACCAAGAAGAGAAAGAAGCTTTTCACCCTCCAAGAAAATATCAAACCGACAGCAGCCAAATGTGGTTGGTGTAATAATGAAGCTCCCTCTGCCTTTAATTCCCACATCTTTTAATCCTGTAGTCCCAACAAAAAGTAACCCAGAGTAGTCTGGCATTAATCATGAATGAGTTATTTTTCAATTGTTCTGTCTCCGCTTTTTAAAGCAAGTAACTTCGAAATAACTGGTCCTCTTGGTCTTATAAAACCAAACTCCTTTGCTCAGCCCACTGGGACATTTATTCTGTTTTATGGAATAAAACAAGGCTAAATTCTAGAGATTAAAAATAAAATCATTAAACTAGAGCAAGGAAGGTGAGACCTGGGGATGGCTGCCACTCTGAGATCCCTTCTCCCTCCGGCCTGCTTAGCCCAATCAGCGGCACTGGGTGGCCTTACCCTCCCCTGCCTGCACCGCCATCAGCTCCAGCAAGGAAGGTAGCCACACGGGCACCCCCGAAACAGCCTCTTCCCCCACACCTGCTCTCACACCTCCTGACTGTGCCAGTCCTTGGACCCACTCTGCAGAGGCAGAGGTGGCCATAAAGGGTATTTTTCTGAGCTCCCAGCTTTGAACATCTTTAAAGAAAGGGCAGAGGAAATCGGTAGTAGAACTGTGTGGTATTCAACCCTGAAGGAGGTCAGGGAACTCAGTTTGGGCCTTGCAGCCTGAAATCAGTCTGAATCTCAGGAGTTTTCCATCAGCTAGCTGAGATCAAAGGACTTAGTTCTGCACATGGCTGTGTACATTGTATACGATGACAGCAGAGATATGGTCTGAAAGAGGCCCTGCAAATTCATTTTTGTCCTTCTTTTCCTCATTCTACTCTGCAAATTCTTTCTGTTTTCTGTCCTCTTTCTCCAACACAGTATCTTGCTCCACCATATTATCCCTCATCTCCCCTTCTGTTCCTGCTCCTGCCCTCACTCAGATTTCTTCCTTTATCATATTTTCTTTATGTTCTTTTCTTCTGTCATTTTACCTCACTCAAGGGTCATAGTTTCAAAGGAAAGTGAGCCCCTATTACTGTTAAGTGGTTATATTCTTGTCCTTATTATTCCATTCTGTCTATCCCTTTTGAATTTAACAGTTTCCTAAAGATTGTATGGTCATTCTATGTCCTCTGGCTTCACTCAAAACCTTCTCCAATTCCTTTTTGATATAGATCTGGAAATATTAGCCATAGCAATTAGACAAGAAAAAGAAATTAAAGCAGTAAAGATAGGAAAGGAAGAAGTTAAACTGTCATTATTTGCTGATGATATGATACTCTACATTGAAGACGCAAAACACTCCACCAAAAGACTTCTTGACTTAATTGACTCTTTTAGCAGAGTAGCTGGATACAAGGGCAACACTCAAAAATCAATAGCCTTCTTGTACACAAATAACAGACTCTCTGAGCGAGAAATTAGGGAAACAATTCCTTTCACAATAGCATCCAAAAAAATGAAGTATCTGGGAATCAATCTAACAAAAGAAGCAAAATACCTCTACACTGAAAACTACAGCACTCTGAAAAAAGAGATTGAAGAGGACATAAGAAAATGGAAAGATATCCCCTGCTCCTGGGTAGGAAGAATCAACATAGAGAAAATGGCCATATTACCAAAACCGCTATACCCATTCAATGCAATGCCAATTGAAATTCTAACACTATACTTCACAGAACTAGAAAGAAGAATCCAAAAATTCACTTGGAACCATAAGAGACCTAGAATAGCAAAATCCATCCTAGGCAACAGACACATGACAACAGGTATAACAATTCCCAATCTGAAACTATACTACAAAGCCACTGTGATTAAAAACAGCATAGTACTGGTAAAGAAACAGATCTGAGGATTAGTGGAACAGACTGGAAGACACAAAAACAACTGCAGATGTACTCAGCTACGTCATCTTTGACAAAGGAGCTGACCATTGTCACTGGAGGCAAGATAGTTCCTTTAATAAATGGTGTTGGGAAACCTGGATTTCAACCTGCCAAAGATTAAAACTAGAGCCTTATCTTTCTCCATGCACTAAACTAAAATTCAAGTGTAGAGCCGGGTGTGGTGGCACACACCTGTAATCCTAGCACTCGGAAGGCTGAGGCAAGGAGGATCACTGTGAGTTCGAGACCAGCCAGGGCTATATAGTGAGTTCCAGATCAGTCTCAACTACATAGTAAGACCATCAGTCTCAACTACATAGTAAGACCCTGTCTCAAAAAACCAAAAAAAAAAAAATCAAAGTGGATTAAAGATCTAAATATTAAAACAGAAACTCTAAACTTGCTGGAAGATAAGTTAGGCAGAACTCTTGAAGATATTGGCATAGGAAAAGACTTTATGAACAAATTCTCAGTAGCATGGGAACTAGCAGAAAGAATCAACCACTGGGATCTCATCTTATTAAAAAGCTTCTGCACTGCAAAAGAAAGCATCAACAGAACTACAAGACAACCTATAATGTGGGAAAAAATTTTTACCAGCTGCTCCTCAGACAAAGGGCTCTTATCTAGAATATATAAAGAACTCAAAACAATCAACCCCCAAAATATAAAGACCCCATTCAAAAATGGGCATCTAAAATGAATAGACATTTCTCAGACAAAGAAGTAAAACCAGCGAGCAAATATATGAAAAAATGTTCCACATCACTGGTCATTCAAGAGATGCCGATGAAAACAACACTGAGATTCCACCTCACCCCACAAAAAATGGCTGCTATCAAGAAATCACACAATAACAAATGTTGGCAGGGTTGTGAGGAGAAAGGAACCCTTCTCCATTGTTGGTGGGAGTGCAGACTGGTGCAACCACTATGGAAATCAATATGGAGATACCTCAAAGAGCTAGAGGTTCCATTTGACCCAGCCATCCCTCTGCTGGGTATCTTTCCAAAAGAATTAAAAGAATCATATCACAGTGATATATGCACACCCATGTTTATCACGTCACAGTTTGTAATAGCTAAAATTTGAAAACAGCCCATTTGCCCATCAGTTGAAAACTGGATAAAGAAGATGTGGTTTTTCTATAAAATGGAATACTACTCAGCCACAAAGAAATTAGATTCAGTCATAGGAAAATGGATACATATTGAGAATATACTCCTAAGTGAAATAAATAAGTCACACATGTATAAATACCAAATAGTTTCTCTGGTGTGAAAAACTATAATAGTACATAAGATCCTAATGGGATAATTGACCATGTGAAATAGGAAGAAAAGGGCTAAACTTACAGGGAAAGTGGGGAGGGTAGGGGAAAGGTAATAAGGGAAAAGAAAAAATATGAGAAAATGAAAAAATGGAAATAAAGTGTTTGTAAATGGGAGGGGAGGAGGGGGTGAAGGGAGCGTAGGGACAAGGGGAAAAAATGAGAACCAAGACCTGTCATGAAAAGGTACAAGATCCCAATGGTGAATGTAACTGTACTGTATACCTATAATGTACCAATAAACTCAATGAGAAAAAAATAAAATAAAATCATTAAACTAAACTGTTGTAATTTTTCCTTTCACAGTGGTATTATTTATGTTAGCTACTTTTAAGAAGTTCTTCTTTAAACCAAAAAAACACAAAAACAAGTCCCTTTTGCAGGTTGAACAAAATAAAACTGCCAATTTTTGACCACTTTCAAACTTAAAAGCAAAATGGCAATTTGATAAGGTACAACATAATTAGCATTTATTTAGTGTGACCTGGGATTGGGTAAGAAGAAGAACTTGACAAGAATCTCTGGAGTCTTTTAGTTTTTTCCTCCCTGATAGTGCAGGGCCCCCAGGCAGTCAGAAAATATTTTTCTTTGAATGTCCCATGACTCCAGTGAAAATGATCAACTCCCCATTTTGTGATTATCTGTGCTAAGTAAGAATCCCTATAGAAATAACAAATATTATTCAATTAAATACCAGAGAAAGAGCCAGGGATTTAGTTCAATGGATCTGCCACCTGCCTCGCAAGCGCAAGGACCAAAGTTCAATCCCTGATGCCAGAAAAATACATACATACATAAAGGGAAAAGAACTTTCCCATAAAACCAGGTCTCACCAACCTGTGCGTTCTGAAGTGAGCTCACTGATTGCCCCTCCTGTCCTCCTGCACATCACCCACAGCTGCCACACCTTTAAGAAACAAAGGATTTCTTTATTCCTCCTTCCATGATCAAGAAGGTAAGCAAAATATAAATAACCAGCGCACATATGCAAGCTCCAGTTTAAGAAATAAAAGGCTCCACTGACAAGGTAGTTCTTATTTATATAAAGTAGTCAATAACAAAATTTAAATCATTTAAAGGAGATCAGAAGAAAGAAATTGGCCTGTGTGACATAAAAATAATAGGAGGAAAAAATTCAGGCATAATTAATTGCTGTGACCTCGTGGTGGGGAGTGGAAAATAATCAAAACCAGGGTGGGTGATTACTAAATTACCATTTAGTGTTGGTAGGTTATTACCGAGCAAACCTCCTTCCAAATGTATCCCCATCTTGATGTACTAAAGTGTTACGAATATTTCCAAACCAAGGGGTAAGAGGGAAAAGGGAAAATTGGGGGCGACCAGCCTGGGGAAGCTATAAATTTATAAACTGGCTTTTCATATTAAAAGTCTGAGTCTTCCTATTAACCCACAACGGCTGCCTGAAGAGCCAGCAGTTGTTGTGTAGGAAAGGAACAACTAACACCCTACACCCCTGGTTAGAGCAGAGGTCTCAATGATCCATGACGCAGTGACATCTTGGATGGAGAGACAATAGTGCAGCTAAAGGCAGTGTGACTCATACAGAAAACTCCTATAGAGGCAAAAACTAATCCATGGGAATAAATTTCCCATTAATTGCTAACCCGTTTGCACCAGTGCTCTCCACTTCACTGGTCCCTGCACCTCCCCTTACCCCTTCTAGAAGCAGTGTGTCCAATAAATAGTGGTGAGCTCCAGGAGACAGTGTCTTAGCCAGATAAGGGCTCTGACCATCCTGGGTCCCCCATTTATGCATTAAGATCTTGTCTTTTTTAATCCTGCTGCTGTACCCTTGGTCAGGTGATTGGGAGTTTGCACAGCTTCCAAAAGGAAGTTTCCCATGTTTTTCAGAGGTTAAACATGAAGCAAATTAGCAAAGAAAATAGCCTCAACTGCAGATACCATGAGATTCTGAACACCAGTAACTGGCATAGTTTTCTAGACTCATCTTAGATAGATACAGATTTCTAATCATGTTGTATCCTTGGCCTTCAAAACTGCAAATGGTAAACCTACATACCTATTATAATTAGGCTTGGTTGCAAGTAATAAGATGCAAAATTATAACACCACAAACAAGACAGAAGATTATCCACCTTTGTCACAAGAACTAGACTATTTTTTTCATATGGCCACATCTCCAACAAGGAGCCAGGAAAATGCTAACTTTGTTGCAGCCAGCCACATGCCTACTGTGGGAGGTAGAGGGTGGAGACTAAGGTAGGAAGTGAGCTGTCTCTACCACAAACCAAACATATAGAAAGAAACTAAGCCAGTGTGGTGGCACATGTCTGTACTCCCAGCATTCTGGGAGGCAGAAGCAGGACGATCACAAGTTCGAGCTCAACCTAGGCAATTTAGTAAGACCTGTTTTAAAAAGTAAAATAAAGGACCAGGGTATAGCTCAATGCAAAGTCCCTGGGCTCAGTCTTAGTATCACACTCACACAAAAAAATGCATAAGCACACACACACACACACACACACGTGTGCACACGTACACACACAAGAATGCTGAAACCTCCACAAAACTACCATTTATATCCTTATTTCCTTATTCAACAAATGTAAGTGATTCTGTCACTGGCTAGCATGGATCCTTACTTCAGCGATAATGGAAACCAAAACTGAGTACAAGAACCAATTCTTGTACACCATGAATGTACAAGAAAAGTCTTTAATTGAAAAAAATGAAAAAAAAAATGGGAATGGGCTTCAGGTTGAGAAAAGCTGAAGACAGCACCACCTTGACAGAGATTAGCCTGGTCCTTTATTAAAGGAATAGGCTGGGTTTTTTGCTTTTGCCTTTGTTTTTCTTTGATATCAAGGATCGAACTCAGGACCTTCCACTGGTGGCCTCACTGAGCTAAATCCCCGGCCCAAGGCCAGTTTTTATGGAGTTGGGCTAGGATCTTGTTGATCATTAACTCAGTTCTGATTTTCAGGTACGGAGACCTCCTCATGACTTCAGGAATAATTCAGTTCCTGTGAGATGATTGTTTCTGCTTAGGCAGAAATCTTGGATTTTGGAGGCTTTGTTTGGAATCCAAGGTGACTGACAATAGACCTTTTAGAGCATTTGATGATGACAAACAGCCAGCTGCAGCCTGCATGCATGTAGTCACCAAAACTGGTAGGACAATGACAAAAGACTTTCAGGCATCCATTTCAGGATATCTGAAGCAGGAAGGTGTAAATGCTGAAGGCTGACAGCTCCATAAATCTCTTATCTTGGTGTCCTCAGTTATAAAGAGGGTTGAGACAGGTCAGGTAAATTTAGCACTAATAAAATTTGTATTACCAGTTTTTAGACATTCCTTAAACTGATTTCAGGAGGACGTTTTATATCTAAGCCATAACATTTACTATACTATTCAGCTTCTTCTACAAATCACAGGAACAAAATGCCTAGCATCCACAATTTAAGAAGTTTACTTTGGCTGGGGATTTAGCTCAGTGGCTCTGCCCCTGCATTGCAAGCACAGGGACCTGAGTTCAATCCCAGATACCAAAAAAAAAAAAAGCAAGAAGTTTACTTTGGCTTGTGGTTTCAGAGAGCTCAGTCCATGGTCACTGGCTCCAAGGCAGAAACAACATCAAGGAAGGATATGATGAGGGAAAGTTGCTCAACCCATGGCATCTGGGAAGCAGGGGGCTGGGGGGGCCAGAGGTATAGAACTACAGCAAGAGATAACAGGTGTGATCAAAATATACACTGAATATGTAGTTTGACTTTTCAAAAAACGTATTATAATGAAAGATACATTTGCCATTAATCTTCACAAAATATTCCCTCTTGTTTCAAACACACCTATCCCATAACTCTTATCACTTCCTAAGGCAGCCTTGGAAGTCCTCTTTCTTGAATATCTTTACAAGGTGTGAGCAAAAGTATAGTAAATGCTATGCTGTGAACGTTCCGTGGAAAGGTAAATTTGTAAAAACGTCGCAGTGTGTTCTCGTCCACCTTGTTCACAAGATGTGTCTCCGGGCAACTCCTGGCTCTCCCTCAAAGTCAAGATAACCATGACAGGTGAATGTTTTGATTGATTCAGGCTATTCAGGCAGCCACAGGAGAGCCACAGAGAGCAGTGGAGAGAGAGGACTCCAGGACTGCTTCAGAAAGTGATAAGAACGGTGGGATGCATGTGTTCAAAGCAAGAACGGTTATTTGAAGGGATCCATGGCCATATGTATTGTACTGTAATAATTTTTCTTAATGTGAAAGGCTCACCATACCGAAGATACACCCGAGGCTCGTCCTCGGTGATGTCATCTTCTGCCTGGGCTGCTCCTCCTGACAACCACCCGTTGTTCAGCTATGAGCTCACCAGTGGAGTAACCCCGGATGAATATGGCAGCCCATGATCCACTTGCCTTCAGAAAGCCCCAATTGTGCAACCAAGCGATTTTGGAAAGACATTTTAGATCCACACTATAACACCTGCCTATGTGCGAGATCTTAGAGCCAACTTTTTAAGATAATAAAGGAGGAGACAGACACACAATGGAGGTAGAGGTATCATGCTTTGTCGTATTTTTAGCTACCTATTGAGCATCTGTTCACTCAAGTGAAAAGGCCTCTGGTTTTGTTTTTGCTTTATTTTGTTGTTTTTTATTTTTTAATTAATTTTATTGGTATATTTAAAGTATACAATATAATGACATTCATCACTGGAAATTTGCACCTTTATGTAATCCATCTTGGTTCTTATTTTCCCATCCCCCTGCCCTCCCTTCAACCCCTCCATCTCTCCCAGGCTTTGTTTCCAATTTTTTTCTCATATTACTTCCATTTCCTTCTTTCATTTCCCTTATCCCTCCCACTTCCCCTTTGCACCTTTTCTTCCTATTTCACATTATCCATTATACCTTTTACTCCCTATTTACACTTTCAGTTTCTCATACTAGAGAAACTATTCAGTATTTACACATGTGTGGGCTGGGCGTGGTGGCGCACACCTGTAATCCCAGCACTTGGGAGGCTGAGGCAGGAGGATCACTGCAAGTTTGAGACCAGCCTGAGCTACATAGTGAGTTCCAGTTCAATCTCAACTATATAGTGAGACTCCGTCTCAAAAAAACAAAAAACAAAACAAAACAAAACACATGTGTGTCCTATTTATTTCACTTAAGAGTATTGCTTCAGTGTGCACAAATGTCTCTGGTTTCTCATTCTTTATGGATGAGTAGTACTACATTTTATTTAAAAAACAATTTCTTTACCCAGTCTCCCATTGATGGGCAATTGGGCTGTTTCCAAGTTTTAGCTATCACGAATTGTGCTGCTATGAACATGGGTGCACATATATCACTGTGGTATGATTCTTTTAATTCTTTGGGGATGATACCCAGCTGGGGGATAACAGGGTCAAATGGGACCTCCAATCCTAGTTCTTTGAGGTGTCTCCATACTGATTTCCACAGTGGTCACACCAGTCTGCTCTCCCACCAGCAGTGGAGCAGGGTTCCTCTTTCCCCACGGCCCCACCAGCATTTGTCGTTGGTTGATTTCATAATAGCAGCCATTCTTTCTGGGATTAGGTGGAATCTCAGCATTGTTTTCATTTGCAAGTCTTGAATGACCAGTGATGAATATTTTGTCATATGTTTGCTTGCTATTTCTACTTCTTTGTCTGAGAAATGTCTGTTCATTTCAGATGCCCATTTTTGGATTAGGTCTTTAAATTTGGGAGGTCTGATTTTTTTTCTCTCCTTGAGGTTATTGGTACTTTTTAAGTATACAGTACAGTTACATTGATCATTGGGATCTTGTACCTTTACATGACAGGTCTTGGTTCTCATTTTTTCCCCATATCCCTGCCCTTTCTTCACCCCCCTTCCCTAATTACAAAAACTTTATTTCCAATTTTTTATTTTCTCATATTTTTTTCTTTTCCCTTATTTCCTTTCCCCTGCCCTTCCCACTTCCCCTACACATTTAGCCCTTTTCTTCCATTTCACATTGTCAATTATACCATTAGAATCTTATTTACAATTATAGTTTTTCACAACAGAGAAATTATTTGGTATTTACACATGTGCGACTTATTTATTTCACTTGAGTATGACCTCAATATGCATCCATTTTCCTATGAATGACTCTAGTTTCTCAGCAAAAAAAAAAAAAAAAAGTCCAATATGTTGTATTGTCATTGCCATTTAATTGTAGGAACTGTCTGATTTATTCAATTTACTCTGTGACCCACTGGTTATTCAGAAGTGTTGTTATTCAATTTCCATGTGTTTATGAAATTCTTGCAGTTTCTTTTGCTATTGATTCCAATTTCATCACACTATGGTCTGATAATATACAGGGGATAACTTCAATTCCTTTGCACTTACTTAAACATGTTCTATAAGTATGTGGTCTATTTTGGAGAATGATCCATGTGCAGTTGCAAAGAATGTGTATTCTGATTTTGTGGAATGGAACACTCTGTAAACTTCTGTTAAGTTCATTTGTTCAAGAGTTTGATTGAGTTCTAGTATTTCATTGTTTATTTTTTGTCTGGTTGATTTGTCTATTTGTGACAGCGGGGTATTGAGGTCCTCACTACTATTGTATTAGTGCTTCTATGACTTTTCATGTCCATTAGTATTTGTTTTATATAGTAGGGTGTATTAGTGTTTGGTGTATATATATTTATGATTGCCATCTCTTCCTCTCAGATTGTTCCCTTTACAAGCATGTAGTGTCCTTCTTTGTCTCTCTTAATCAGTGCTGCTTTGAAATCCATTTGATCTGCAAGGAGGATAGCTACTTCTGCTTTGGGGGGGTTCCTGTCACATGGAGTATTGTTTTGCACCCTTTAACTTTCAGTCTATGAGTTTCTTTTTGAATTATGTGTACTTCTTATATTCAGCACATTGTTGGATCTTACTTCTTGACCCCTTCTGACAGATTTTGATTGGTGAATTGAGACCATTAACATTGATGGTTATAATTGATATGTATTGACTTATCCTTGTCATGACTTTTTCTTTTTGTTGGATTCTCCCCCTTTGCATTTAATTTATTGTCATGCCTGATGGATTCATTCTTCTGGGCTTTCTGGGGTTGTGATCCTCATTGTCTTTTCCTAGGATATTGTTTAAAATGTTTTGGAGAGCTGGTTTGGTATTCATGAAGTTCCTAAGGTGCTCTTTGTCATGAAAGTACCTTATTTCTCCATCTATTTTGAAAGATAGTTTTGTAGGGTACATCAGTCTGGGTTGGAGGTTTTTTTCTCTTCGGGCTTGAAATACGTCACTCCAAGCTTTCCTTGCCTTGAGGGCTTGTGTTGAGAAGTCTGCTGTGATTCTGATGATCCTTCCTTTTATGCAATTTGTTTCTTTTCTCTAACTGCTTGTAGAATGTTGTTCTTCTGTTGGGTTTCTGGAATCTTAACTATTACATGCCTATGTGTAGTTTATTATTTTATTTATTTATTTATTATTGCTAGTTGGAGCCCTGTATGCCTCATTGACCTGTATGTCAAATTATTTTCCCCTATTTGGGAAGTTTTCTGCTATTATCTCTCTGAACAGTTTTTTAATGTTGTGTGCACTCTCTCCTGTTTCTTCATTGACTCCTGTCAGTCTTATGTTATTCTTCTTTGCATTATCTAGCAGCTGCTGGATTGATTTCTTATGGTCCCTTATAATTTTTAAGAAATTTTTATTTTCCAGGTCACTAATTGCAATCCTATCTTCTGTATCTGAAATTCTGTCCTCTCATTGGCTCATTCTGCTGTGTACGCTTTCAGTGGAGTTTTTAATCTCCTGGAAATCTGTTTGTAGCTGTTTCATGGATTCCATTTGTTTTCTATGTTGGGATTCCATCATGTTTCTCAGCTCCTCTGTTTTCTTTGTGTCCACTCTAAATTTATTCATCATGTCTTGTTCTATGGGCACAATCTCTGTCGTTATCTGAGAAATTATTTCTGATTTCATTTTTTCCAAGTCCTCTTTCATTGCCAGTTCAGGGAGTCCAGGCGGTTGAGTATCAGATTGTTCCATCTTGTTGCCCTTTGGGGTTGACTTAGGTGAGCTGGAAATCTGATTTTGAGACTTATTTATGAGTCTTCTTATTTCAACAGATGCAGCCGGCTGTGTCTTTTTGCTCACCCAGTGATCTTCATTTCTCAGCAAGTCACTGAGTAGACTTTACTCTGCTGCTCAACAGTACACCAATTCCTGGATTCAGAATGGTGGCCTACTGGATCCCTGAGCTGACCTGTTGACTGGGTGGATGTCTGGCTAGGGCCTATGCACACTTGGGATGGTATCTAGGTGTGCCTCGTGCTGGGGCCCCTAGGTAGATTTGGCTGGGTGCTATGCACCCCAGTTCCTGTTGTCAGAGCAGGCTTCTGGCTAAGGTCTCCATGCACTTATCAATGGTATCAGGGCAAGCCCCTGTCTGTTGCCTGTGTGCCTCTGTGGTTCTTTTCCAAGTGGACCCTTGGCTGTGGCCAATGGTATAGTAGGCCTCTGGCTGAAGCTTATGCACCTGTGCAGCTCTTTTCTAGGTGGGCCTTTGGCTTGGGCAGGTAAGCCTGCACCTCTGGGGTTAGTGAGGAGCCCTGGCTGGGCTCAGCCTCCACCTTGCCACTCTGGCTCTCACAGCTGCTCCCCAGGATCTGTGCACACTTACCAATGGTATGCAGGGCCTCTGGGTAAAGCTTGTGTATCTTATTTTGGTTGTTTTGTTTGTTTGCTTAGCAAAAGCACCTTTTAATATCCTTACTGCATCAAGGGAAAATGTACATTATGATTTTTCATGAGTAACAGATTAAGAGCCTAGGAGTTTGTTTGTCCTCTGTCCCACTGATGATCCCAACTTTCTTTCTTTCTTTCTTTGTTTTTTTTCCTGGTACCAGGAATTGAACTGAGGACCTTGCACATATGAGGCAGGCGTGGCACCACTGAGCTAAATCCCCCTCTTGGATGCTCTCTGGGGAGAATGGTCTAGTTCTGATGACACACCTGATTTTTAAGATCAGTAAAATTGTTTGGAAGAGTGAAAGTGTAAGAAAGAACACTTTCCATGCCTTTACTGAGTAACAGACCCTGAGTTAAGGCCCAGAAATGTACCTGCCCTTTGCCCCTTGGTGGTCTCTAACTGTCCCCACTATTTGCCAGAAATCTCACCAGATGTAGGAGAGAAAGTTTAAACAAGCTGGATGAGCTCTTGCTCTCACAGAGCTTTTATTCAGTAAGCAAAATTATAAAAACAAAGCTGTATCACAATTATCAGGACAAAAAGACAGATATGTCAAGCACAATGGCACACACGTGTAATCCCAGCTACTCAGGAGGCTGGGGCAATCCCAAATTCAAGGCCACCCTGGAGGACCTAGCAAGATCCTGTCTCAAAATAAAAAATTAAAAGGGAGCTGGAGATGTAGCTCACTGGTAGGGCACTACTCTAGTGTGCACAAGGTTCTGGGTTTCCCAGCACAGAAGAAGAAGGGAACAGAGAAGTTAATCTGAATTTCAGGTGGAGATGGTCACAACATGCTTACAGCGACCTTTACTGTTAAGTGGCATACACAAGAAAAATTAATGATAAAAAACAAAATAGACCTGGTGCCTGCACTAATAACCCTGAAGCAAATTTGCTTTGTGATTATTTAACTATAAAGCAGGGTTCAGCTAGCACCAGGTGGCTTAATATGGTAAACAAAGGTTAGCTAGGGCCCTTTGCCGGAGGGAGTCAGTGTACCCAGTTAAAAGGCTCCTTTTGTTTCTGAAAGCTACTGAAAAGCCAAGCCCTTCAAGTCATTTCAGCAACAGCTAAGGGAACAATTATGCTTTCACAGACTTTAAAGAAAGCATTTACAGAGAGAAGTCCTGTTAGGGGTCAGGGAGAATGGCATGTTGCCTAGATTATTTACACAGATGTAAGGCTGAGCAGAGGTGGTAACTCCAGCCATTGGTCAAAGATGCACAGTGGTTGTAAGATGCAAGGGTAGAGGACACACTGCCCACACGGATCAGAAGTTCTGGGTGGCCACAGCACAGTCCCGGAGGCCTAAACCAGCTGCAGGCAGCACAATTCTGTGCTTTGTGTGAACAGGAATAAAATAAAATCCCTCGAAGAGGAAGGAAAGCAAGGTCCCAGTTAAATGTGCACTGGTCAAAATACACAAAGAGCAAAGGAGCTAGGAGGCACCAAGTTTACTTGCTTTCACAGGAAATGCTAGAATGATCCATGATTTACCTGAAGCCCAGGAAGATGACAGAGGAAAGCAGGGGTAAGAGAAGAAAGACCTCGTCCTGGTCTAACCCTTCGCACAGAACTCACACACATAATCGTTATTATGAACGCCTCTGGATAATTTTGCTTTAGAAGTTCTTTTCCATTCCAATAAATTAAAACGAGTCTTTCACTCTTCCAGGCATCTGGACTCTGGATTTAATTGCAATAATAATGCATAACATTTTAGCTAGGAACAGATCCATTCAAGAAGAAAACTCAGAAGACTGATGAGACAGAAGGATTGAGGGTCTGCGGCAGCCTAGGCTACATCCACCGAGAGACCCTGTCTCAAAAGCAAAACAGAGGAAGGCGGAGGGAAGACAGGGCACCCCAGGGCGTCAGGGCACATTGCGGGAAGGAGGCGGCAGCGTCCTGGGCGGGGGCACCCGCGGTGGTGGCCGCGTTAAATCCTCCTGGCGCTCACAGTGCCGCGGAGCCAAGTCCCCAGGCCGGCCTCAGAACGTGCGCCGGCCCTGCACAGCCCCGGCCTGGCTCCCCTCCCAGGCCCGACTGCAATCCGACCTGGACTTCGGGTTTCTGCTGGATCCCACCAGATGCCAGAAGCTGGTGGAGAGCTGCAGAGCAGACTCGGAAGATAAAACACCTGATCGACTAAATAAACATTATCGGTTGTGCGCCAAACACTTTCGAGACCTCTATGATCTGTAGAACTATCCATTTTGCAGAGGCACCAGAAAACTAAAGAATGATTGGGTTATTTGATTTCTCAAAATTAATTGAAGAAGATACTCGTGTAGTCATTGGGAGAGTCTTTATAGGACCGTTCTTAGAGATAATGCAATACCAGCACTATCTGATCTTACCAGTCATTTGAACAATCCACATAGTAGACACAGAAAAAGAATAAAAGAATTGAGTGAAGATGAAATCCAAACCCTGGAACAGAAGAAAATTGATGAAACTTCTGAAGAGGAACAGAAACATAAAGAAACAATTAATAGCAATGCTTGGAATCCCAGGGGTAAAGGTAGAGGGGATGAGCAGGTTGGAGACATTTTACCTTTCTTTAACCCTTGAAGAGAAGGAAAACAAAGAAAATTTAAAGTCTCTATTTGAAATTTCGATTCTCATGGGAAAACAAAACATACGTCTAGATGGACATGAGACCCATGAAGTCCCGGAAGGTCTCTTTACGCCTGATAACTTTCAGGCTTTGTTGGAGCTCAGGATAAAGGCTGGCGAGTAGGTTCTGAGAAAGCACTTAGAGACCACAGCTGTTAACACCTTGTTCTGTTCCAACACAGCGGAAACAGGTGCTGGAGAACTGCAAGAGCTGCACTGGGGAAGAGACCCTCAGGGAAATGAGGGACTCACACTTCCATTCCGTCTTCACTGATCATGTGGTGGACACAGCAGGAGAACAGCGCTGACCTGTCTCGGTGAGGTTTGCTCACAACCTGAGAGAGGAATTTGTGGGCTTCCTGCCTTAGGAAGCGGATGCGGAAATTTTGGCTGTGAAATTTCACACTACAAAAACTGAGAAGTGGGGACTAAATACGGAGGATCGTCATGGCCAGGCTTATACCATGTGCAGTGGATTTTCTTCTAAAATGAAAGTTGTTGCTTCTAGACTTCTAGAGAAACATCCCTGAGCGATCTGCATGCTCTCCTCTTGCTGTGCCTGACACGTGTGGTTGGCAGAATCAGGGCCTGTGGTGGGGGTATCGGTTGCACTGGGAACAGTGGAGGAATTCGTTCTTTTTTCCATCGATCACCACAACTACTTTCAGAACCTGACAATGTAATTTCTGTTCTTTTCCAGAAGAGTGAAGAAAGAGGTAAAGAACTGAAGGAAATACGTCATGCTCAGTGGACAGGCAGGCACGACACCTGTTTTATGTTGAGATGGTACAGACAGTGACACAGATATTAGGAGGAGTAGGTGCCTACATGGCCGGGCACTCGTACTCCTCTGTAGCGCAGTAACAGATTTTGATTTTACCGTTACCATTGTCGTTCTTAAAAATGTCTTACCTTTTACAAGGGCCTTTGGGAAAAATCTCCAGGGACAAACTTCTGTCTTCTTCGCAGCCAGCAGCTTGACTGCTGTACTGCACTCACTGAATGGAGTGATGGAAAGTACTGAAGTTTATCATGAGTTTTGGTTTGAGGGAGCCACAGATTTGGCAGCCAAACCTGATAATTAAATGTAGCTCCCTGGGAAATTCCATAGAGCTCGACAAGGTCACCTGGATTCTCAGTTAACCTCCAAGAGTTTCTGTAAAGAAACCCTGAGTGTCCACCAGTGGAAAACATTTTCAGGAACTTAAAGATATGGTCTCAGAGCAGCATCTCAGAGCTCTTCAGTGCTTGTCTCTGGTACCTCGGTCACGGGACAGCTCACGTTCAGCACATCAGAGGGACATCAGGCCGCCGTGTGCAGAAGCGACTCACCCAGTCCTGACACACACTCTCCGCTGAACTTCCCTGTTGGAGAATCAGACGGAAGCGCAGAGGGAAAGACACGGAGCTCCCATCTACCATGTATGAAGCCCTCCGTCTGCCTGACATCGAGTTTTGTCCTGATGTGTGCGTCTTGCTGAAGGTCCTGTGTGTTCTTCCTGTGGTGAACATTGAGAATGGGCGCTATGAAAACGGACGAAAGCGTCACAAAGCATGATGGAGGAACACTTTCGCAGACCAGAGTCAAGTAACTTGGCTCTGCTGAACATAAATTTTGATGTAAAACATGATCTGGACAAAGGATGGAGACATATATCAAACTACATACAACTAAATCACAGCTTCCTACAGATGCTTCAGAAACAGTTGAAAATACCTAAGAGAATTTTAAAGTGGGCTTTTTCTTCTATATGATATTTGAAAGAAACGCTATAAGGGGTATGTAGGCCACCTAGTCACTGAATATACTATCCTATAGGCCTGTCATGGAATATATTAGCCGTTGATAATCTCCACATTGAAGTGATCCTTCTGAGCTCTCATGTACCTGAGACCTGTCTGTTCTTCCAGAAGACAGCAGTGGAAGCGCCACCCCTCACTTTGTCGTGACCTCTGCGGGAGGCACAGTGGAATTGCTTTAGTTAAGCCATTTTAGATAACATGTGAATCTGCTTTCAAGTCTCAAGTTGTCAGTTCTTGAAGAAATGAATTTGGAGGCAGTGCGGAAGAAAGGAATGCGTCTTATAAAATGTAATGGTGAAGGCCATCATTGTCCTGGGATTATTAGGAGTTTTACGTGTGTTATTAAAAATCAAATGGACAGTTAAGGGAATTATTAAAGAGCAGTTTATGAGCTCACCAGACTTCAATGTAGATTTTGTCTCTTCTAAATGAACTTAAAAGAAGAGGTTACAGTTAAAGCTCAAGTGGAAGGTCTGGCAGTATTTTTCCACGTCTGGTTGTTGCTGTTTACGTTCCTTGTGGAGCCTACATCTTCATGAGCTCCTTGGCAGGTGAATGTTGAACACTGCTGCTTCATTATCAAGGCAGAATGAGAGGCCGACCATGCAGGCAACTGACTTGTCTGTCTTCTTCTGACTTTTTCTATGACTCTTATCTACTGCCTTGTCTTGATTTATAAGCAAAACCTGAAAACCTACAAAATGAATGTTTTGTGGTTTATCTAGAAATAATACAGAAAATATTGCTGGGTTTTTGTTTTGTTTTGTTTTGTTTTTTGGTGAAGAAAATTTTGTACTGTTTATTTCAATATAAATAAAATGTAAATTTTGTTTTAAAAAGAGTGGGGGCTGGGGGTTTAGCTCAGTGGTACCGCTGCCTGCCTCGAATGTGAAAGGTCTGGTGTTCAATCCCCAGTACCAAAAACAAAACAAAACAAAACAAAAATGTGGGGCCAGGGATTTAGCTCAGTGGTGCCACACCTGCCTTGAAAATTCAAGGTTCTGAGTTCGAACCCTGATACCGAAAAAAAAAAAGGAAAGCAAAAGTCCTCAAATGAATCATGTTGATTCCTCTTAAAATACTTTGTTATAGGTTTAAATTAAAGTTGTTCATACTGAGGGATGTAGTACAAAACTAGTATCTGCTTCTTCAAGATTGCAATTTCAAATGAAAACAAGAGCATCCCTGAGACCCTGTCCCCTCAGAAAAGACTTCTGCCACAGGGCTCTGACCATGTGAGCTTTTCTCAGTCACCTTCCCGGCTCACAGCTGTGTCCTCCTGTTGGCAGAAAGCTCAAGTGGACCACTAAACAGAAGCAAGTACCTCCTCAGTCACTTGGGGTTTTCACAACGAAAGTCAACCTGAATATTCAGCCAGTAATCTGAGTTTCAGGCAGAGAGACTCAAAGGGAAAGAGGTCCAGAAGGGAAAAAAATCAAATTGTTCACTACAGTCCAAGATCACGGCAGCTCCAGCCCAGGTTCAGGGGTCTGGAGAATGTCAGAGTCTGCCACCCCAAAATAGGCTACTTTGACATGAGGATTATTTTGAGCTGAAGGCAGTCACGAAGAAAATATATAGCGTAAACTCTCTGCCCTCTCTGTCTTTGCTTAAGCAGGACATAAATTTGCCAAGATATTTCTGCTCCTTTTTCTACCAGTAAAACAAAAGCTAGTCACTGGAGACAGCTTTAGGCCCTCACTGGAAAGGAGACTGTACCAGAAGGAGTGTCACACACTTTTCTAACTAGCTTTCATCCCCCGTAAGTTTGAGACTCCAAGGTCCACCTCCTTTGTCTCGTCACATGTGCGAAAATCTGTGATTTCTCTGCTGAGACACTGTACTCTATAAGCCCACATTCCAACGACGCCTCAGAGTTACTCATCTCTGAGTGAGCCCACATGGCATTTTGATACTCATGCTAATAAAATTCTGTTTGTTTTCCTTTTGTTAACCTGACTATTGTTAGTCCAATGTATATGGCCCCAGCCAGAGAACTAGGAGAGTAGTAGGAAAACCAATTTTCCTTCCCTGAATGTCCCTCTCAAGAATCCTGGGCTAGGATTTCCTGGAAGGGACGCTGCTGTCATCAGAGACAGGTCTAGAGGGCCTGTGGGAGCTTCAGTTCTCTTCAGCCCCAGCCCATCTCCTTTCTCCTTGCTGCCCAATCCCAGCCAAGAATTGGATCCACCAAACAGAGGCCTAACCCAGACGGTACAAGGCTCCTAGACACTGTGTGCTGAAAAAGTGACCCTCAGATCAGTGGTGACCCCATCAGTGCAGCGGGCCTCTCTTAATTAGACGGATGCCCCAGGGGTGGTCCCATCTAAGACCAGCTCCACGCAGAGGGCAGAGAGCTCTAAGCACTTCTGCTAGGGACATGGTCCTGCCTACTTGTTACACTTCACACAGAAAGTTTTCACACTCAATGTTGCACTTGTACTTACTTGCTTTAGCAAGAGAAGTGTGGTAGGTAGGGTTTTCCTCTTTTTACAGCGAGAATGTAGGGCCTTGGAAGAGATATGCCCCCACCCCTTGTGTTACATGGCCCGGCATGGGGAATCAAATCCAGGTCTCTTGACGGCACTGATGAAGCACAATAAGAATCCCCTGAACCAGGAAATAGAAAATGGAGCACAGAGCGCCGGTGGAAGGAAACCCGCGTGGGATCTTAGCCTGTTTTTCTCTTTTATCTGCATCACCTTTTCCACATGGCCACCCCTTCCATTCTGCCCACTGGCTGCCCGAGGGTTTCCTGCCTCTTCCAGCTCTACAAGATGTCCCACTTGTGTAAATTCACCTCTCACACCTCCTACTGTTTCCCAACCAACTTCAGAGCTTTCCGCATCGGCTGCTCTGAGGAGCTGATAACCGGTATTTGTTTACCGAGGGATACATGATGATGGGGAGCTGAGAAGTGATACATGATGACGGGGAGCTGCGAAGTGACCGCAGAATCTAAACGAAGCTGGAGTGACTGCAGACAATCAGAGAGCGTAGAGGACGTTCCAGCCGGGGCGGAGAGTATCTCCGACAAACACCGTGGGGGAGGCTGCTCGTTTTCTTTCCGCACTATCCATTCTGTCCTCTCTCAAGATAGCAGAAGGCCAGATTCTTTCTCTTTTTAGTTCTTAGTTTTATTAGCCCATGTCTGCAGTACATAACGACCACTTCCTCATGAGGAGATGGGACAAGCACGTAACTCATCGTAGTTGTTCTTTCATCCCCTTTGCCCGCCTCCCTCCTCGCTCCCTGGGTTTCTTGATCCCCTTCTCATTTGAAAAAGATCCATCTCCCTACTTGCTATTATTTGGCTCTTTATTTATATTTTGGGGTTTCTCATATAAGAAAATCATGTGATATTTAAGCTCGAGTGTCTGATTTATTTCACTTAACATTGTGGTCTCAAGGTGCGTCCATTTTCCTACAGATGACTCAAGTTTATCCTTCTTTATGGCAAAGTGGTCCTCTGTTGGGTATAAATAACACATTTTCTTTATCTGTTCCTCTGCTGATGAACATATAGGCTATTTCTAAGACTTAGCTTTTAAACTATAAACATGGGTATGCATGTATTACTGTAACATGATGTCATTAACTCTTTCAGGAAGATACCTAGAAGGGGAACACCTGGGTCAAATAGAATTTCTGGTTTTAGTGTTCTGTTTTGTTTTGTCGTTTCTTTTTTTTTTTTTTTTTTTTTTTTTTTGTACCAGAGATAGAACTCAAGACCTTGCAATTGCGAGGTAGGCCGTGGAAACACTGAGCAAAATCCCTGGCCTAGTTTTAGTTTTTCTGAGGAATCTCCGTACTGTCCTAGTTTACGTTCACACCAATAATGTACAATGGTTTCCTATCCCCATAGCCTAGCCGGCATTTATTATTATTTGATTTCTTAATGATGGCCATTCTTTCTGGAGTAAGATGGAATCTTAATGTTGTTTTCCTTTGCATCTCTCTATGTCCGAAGATGTTGAACCTTTCTTCATGTATTTATTTGTCATCTGTATTTCTAAGAAATGTCTGAGAAGATTCAGTTTTTTAATTGGGTCTTTTATTTGGGGAGGGTCTAATTGTTTTGAGTTCTTTACATATTCCAGATATAGTCCTCTGTCTGAGGAATAGACAACAGTCACCCCACCCCGCTATTCTGTGTGTTGTCTCTTCACTCTGTTGGTTCTCTCCTTTGCTGTGTAGAAACTTTTTTTTTTTGGTACCGGGGATCAAACTCACAACCTTGGGCTTGTGAGGCAGTCAGCAGAACCACTGAGCTACATCCCTGGCCATGTGTAGAAACTTTCTAACGTGACAAAATCCGAATTGCTGATTCTTAGTACTATTTCCTGTGCCAGAGGAGTTCTGTTCAGAAAGTCCTGGCCTATATCATGTCTTCAAGAGTTTGACCTATTTTATCTTCTGGCACATTAAGTAGAACACTGCATCCTTGACTGAGTACATGACTTCCAAAAATAAAAATATTTTTCTCCATCATTCATTAGACTTTGTATGCTTATGCTGTGTGACAAGGTTGTGCCCTTGAGAGGTGAGCACAGGTGACGTGTGCCACTCTGATCATGCCCTGAGTGGGAAGGGTTCTGCCCTCCCAACTAGCAGCTGAAATGGGTGTGGTAATGAGTAACCCCTGACTACACAGACTAACAATGCACAAGAAGACACTGGCTTCTTCTGAACTGTTTATTACCTCACCTATGAAGTGAGAAACTATCTTGTTTACCTTATTTTTGGGGGGGTCTCTGTTACAGCATGTAAAATATGTTCTAAATGCCAAGGTCGATCCCAGGTACCAAAAATAAATAAATAAATAATACCAAGGCCCTGGATAGAAGTTTAGCCTGCTCCATTTTTCTAAGTAAAAATACTGTCCTTTTCCAAGAAGGGAGAAAAAAAAAGAAGGGGTAGTTGGAATCTTGCCTAATGCATCAGTGCCTAAGAGTAAAGCCAGTGAATTCTTGAGCAGGAAGAGACCTGAAAGGTCACTCGGCCTGGATGAAACATGCGGAGCTGGGAAAGATGACTGGAGTTATGGCCCACACGCAGCTAATTAGAGTGCACAGCCTCCAGTTAAAAAAATTTATACCTGACTTTTTGAAAATCGAGTCCCAAACAAAGCACTTAGTTGATTTGGGCCCATGGACACCAGTTGTTGACTTCATATCTGCTCCTCATCATAATTTTACAGTTGAGAAAGCTAGATAAAGAGCTCAGACTATTTCTCTAAAGTCACTCAACCCCATAGAGACAGCTGTGCCTAGAACTTGGTTGTGCCATCTCTGAGACCTGTGCCCACCTCATCAATTCTACTCTTCTAGCTGAAGTTTACTGCACAGTGCACCTTGCTTGCAGGCAGACAGGCAGAAAGGGAGGAGAAAATCACTCTGACTCAACAATCTGCACTTAGGAAAAGAGAATTGTGTGTGTGTGTGTGTGTGTGTGTGTGTGTGTGTGTGTGTGCGCATGATGAGAAAAGAGAAAATCACTCTGACTCAACAATCTGCACTTAGGAAAAGAGAATTGTGTGTGTGTGTGTGTGTGTGTGTGTGTGTGTGTGTGTGTGCGCATGAACCCAGGGTGGCAGCCACATCCCCATCTCTTTTTTGTTTTTTATTTTGAGCCAGGGTCTTGCTACATCACCACATTGCCTGGGATGGCCTCAAACTTGCAATCCTCCTGCCTCAGCCTTCCAGAGTACAGGGATTACTGGGGTGCCACCATGCCTGCCTTAAATCACCCTTTCTTTCTCTGTCTCTCCAATTTCAGTCTGGCACACACCGGACAGGTGAGAGGATGCCCTATATACTTCCTGATTTTGCTAGTGTATCAGAGGTACATAGGAAAACATCATTGTTCGTGGGAAATGCACACTGAAGTATTTGAGAGGGATACGGCATCGTATCGATAATATTCCCAGATAGTTTAGGGGGAAGTTCTGCGTATTCTACTTGCAACTTCTCTTTAAGTTTGTGATGTCAAAATGAAAATTTAAAATACTGCAAAAGAAAAGGGAAGGATTATTAAGAAAGAGGCAGGGAAGGAGAGCCTCCAAGAGCGCCCCAACTCCAGGTACAGTGTTCATGCATAAGGACTCTGACTCTGAGTCGGGCCACTTGGAATCACCTCTTAGCCCCATCCCTCAGCCAAGGAAGGGGGAAGTGTCTCAGCCTCTCTGTACCTCTTCAGTTAAAAGAGGCTCATTGTAGTATCCGCTTCCAAGGCTTGTTGTGAAAATTACTGGGCTTATATGTGTCGAGTGTTTCAGAAAGTGCCCGGAGCATAGGGTCAGGTAAATGGAAACAAGACAAGCAGAATGTCTGATGGAGATGTCCCAAATGCAGCGGGGCAGAGGGAGTGGGAGGAACATACAGTACTCAAACAGCATGTGTTACATTTCAAAAATTCATCTGCAGGGCCGGGATTGGGCTCAGTGGTTCTGCCGCCTGCCTCGCAAGCGCAAGGTCCTGAGTTCGATTCCCAGTACCCAATAAATAAATAATAAATCTGCAATGATGGGCAATTTTTTCTCTTTGATATTTTAGGGCTTACGGTTTGCCCAAGGAGAATAAATAACAGGCGTTCAGGCGCTGGGTGGACACAACAGCAGACTGGTGGAGGACAGTCAGTTACCAACAGTGCTGGAAAGGAAAGCAGCTCGCAAAAGTGCACCCTCTGTAGCTCTGCTGGCAAAGTGCTTGCCTGGTCTGCACACAGCCATGGGTTCCCTGCACAGCGCCACACACAGAAGGGGCCTCTGAGCTCAAGCCGTCTTCCTGTGGGCTGCCACACGGGCATGGTGACCTCCCAGAGCCAGTCAGCTCTTCTCACCTCCCCACCCAGCAGTTTTCTCTGACCAACAGTGACGCCTGCAGGTTAACACCATAAAGGCTGTTTAATGATAGTTGTATCTGCCTATTTCTAAAACCCTGCCATTTACAGGCTGTAAGGATTTGCAACAAGGAAACAGCAAACGGTAAGCAGTTGTTGGACCTGTGTTACTGTTTTCAACCCGAACCTACCTTGGAAGATAAACAGGCTCTGCAAGAATTTATGCATCAAGTGGGAGGGACTCCACTTTACAATAACTGAACTCAGTAACCACGCTGGAAAAACATTTAAAGTTACGAGAATGCCTCAAATCAACTACAGAATTGTTCATGGAACCCTAAATATCTGAACAAATTCAAAAATACATGCCACATTCTTAGATTTTTAAAAAGTGAGTATAAGTTATAACCTGAAATTTGTTTTTAAATTTTTATGAAGATAACTAAAATATTTATAAGGCAAAAATTAATGTGGGGAAAAAAACTCTGACAAGAGACTACTCAGCCCTTGCCTTGCATTCGGCACAATTTTATTTTCATAATTTTTCTCTTTGATCTTTACAATTGTGCAGGATGGGTATTACCATTCATTCCCACTTGACAGAAACGCGTTGCCTGCGTTGAGCAGCCTCCGTGTTTGTAACCCACGATGACACTTTCCAATTCCCTCAGAGGAATTTCCTGTCCTTGATTTCGGCACTAATCCAGATGTTCTGCTCCCCACTGACCAGGGGCAGGTAAATTCCCTCACAGGTAAGTGATCCACGTTATCGCTTGCTCCCTCCCACAAATTTTGAGTAGAGAAAAAAAAAAAAACCTAAAAACAGTTGAAATTTATGTATTATTTTAGTGTAGTAAGAAGGCTGATTATTGCCTGCTATCTGGCCCCAGAGGTAAGGAGACAAACCCCAGAAGCATCGACGGAAGACAAAAGTATGGGAACGGTGTAGGATCACAGCAGATGGACCACCTGACGGGATGTGGTCATAAGAAAGGAATAAAACCATTGGTAATGGTTACCAAGGGACGGCAGGAAGGAAGTGGAGAAGTGAATAACCACCCGGCTCTTCCCTTCTCTTCAGATTTGCTAATAGTCAAAAGCAAGAAGACTGAAGCTTGTGTACAGCTCAATGGCAGACCGTTCGCTTGTCACACAAGGCCCTGGGTTGATCCCCAGCACACAGGGACAGAGGAAGCCAAATGAAACAGACCTTAAAGGTTAGCCCCAAAGGACATAATAGAGGATGGAAAACATTGAAGGGACAAACTGCGTCCGGCTCACAGGCTTTCCCAAAACATTCCATATGTGCTAAAGACAGAACTGGATTCTTTCTCCTCCAAAAAGAAGCCAAACTAAGTGTTCCATAGGCAAGGGCAAAGGCAGGCACGGTGGCATATTCCTGTAGGGCCAGCTACCTGGAGACAAAGGCAAAATTCAAGATCAGCCTGACACCTTAGCAAGACCTTGTCTCAGAATAAAAATATTTAAAGGACTAGAGATCTAGCTCAGCACTGGGGTACTTGCCTAGCCTGAACAAGGCTCTGGGTTTAAAATAAGAAAGAAAAGGGAAGTAAAAGATTAGGTCACTTTCTGAAGGGCACATAGATAATGGTTATAGATTTATTAAACGTAATTAAAAAATTTTTTGAAGAGCACAATAATCTAATTCATCTAGTACATGTATAAACACACACACACACACACACACACACACACACACACACCGATTACGGAATCAGCACACTGCCTAAAATTACACTGGTATGCACATGAGTTCCACAAGAGGCATCTCAGGAAGAAGAAATTCAATTTGTCAAATCGAGGTTGGGGGGAATGCTTAAATATTTGAAAAGGAAATCAATTTAGATAAATCATAACATATACTCAAATTCTAACTGAATTAAAGACTAAAATGTCAGCCAGGAACCAGGGATTTAGCTCAGTGGTTCTGCTGACTGCCTACTAAGCACAAGGACCTGAGTTCGATCTCTGGTACCAAAAAAATAAAAATAAAAAAATAAAATGTCAGCCGGGTGTGGTGGTGCATGCCTGTAATCCCAGCACTCGGGAGGCTGAGGCAGGAGGGTCACTGTGAGTTCGAGACCGGCCTGGGCTACATAGTGAATTCCAGGTCAGTCTAAACTACATAGTGAGACCCTGTCTCAAAAAAACAAAACAAAACAAAAAGACTAAAATGTCAGTGCTACAAAATATTTCTGAACCTTTCCAATAGAAAATCAAAACTACTTTAATTTTTTTTAACATTAGGAAAAATTTATTGATGGAAAGAAAGCTTCCATCTAAGAGAGACAGAAGGGGTACTGGAAAGTGGGTTGCACACTCACCCCAATTTTCAAAGATGTTTTATACAGCAAAGCCATGTTGTGAGGCGGGTACAGAGTGGGACAAAACTGTAAGACCCAATGGAAAATTACAAGGTGGGCATGAGGTGGGGCAAAACCATGACCAACCAATAAGATGACAAGCACAGCCACCCAGGTAATGTTGATGAAACAGGGATCAAATGGGGGAGCCAGTCACATAGCAAGCTTACAAGGATTTTCAGTAAGGGTGGGTCAGGGTTAGTTCCTGGAAAGGCTGGGTTAAGACTTTGACTCCCCCAGCCAGGTGATTGAAATCTATTTGGAATATCAATCACTGCTATTTATCCCCAGGGGAAGCACAAAGGTGTAATAGTTTCTCTCCTTTTACAATTCTGGCCTTCAGTGAATGTGTCTTGATTGTCCTCATGTTGGCTCCTTGAGGGAGGCCCTGTTTAACTGCCTACAAGATATCTAATTAACTTACCTGTCTGCAATAGTCCCCTCTCTGAAGAAGTACCCCTAACTGCTGTGAGGGGGCAAAGGGCGAAGACAGCTGTGGCTACTTCCAGCTGAAGAGGGTCGTAGTTGTGATCGGCAGTTAAGAGTTACTCTACAGAGGGTCTATCTAAAGGCCTTAGGTAGGCACCTGGCATTGTCATCGTGGTAGCTGCATAGCTTTTAAGTTTGGAGGAGACAAAGCCAAGGAAATAATTAACAATGTATAGGCCAAATTATAAGGACAGCAGGATTGCTAGGAATATAGCCCACAAAGAGGATAAAGGAGAAGATCCAGGGGACTTCAGAATCCAAAAGAGAAGTCATACTGTATAGTTTGAAGTTATGAGCTGTTTACAAGGTCGATCTGGTGGATCCAGGTAAAAGAAGTCTAGCACATTTGTCATTGGTTCAATTTGTATGAACACTTGGGGTTTGGCAGCCTCATTCTAGACGCTTTATCTTGAAACCCAGCAAGCACAGAGGAGGGAAGTGCCTTGAATTAAATACTATTGAGAACTGTGTTATTTCTCGGGGGCATGGCAGAGGAGAAGGGACAGAAGAGTGTCTTTAAGTATAGAACAAGAACTAAATCTTCACCATCTCAGGTGTAGAAAGACATTTAGGACCAACTCTAGTTGCACTGCCAAGCAAAAAATTAAACCAATAATCAAAGAACTTGAATAGCTGCTTTTTTTACCTCCTGAAAGAGAGGTAAAGTATAACTATATTGGTATAACTATATTGTTTAGGGCTTTTCTTTTTAAATAAAGTATTTTGAATCTATAATATCTAACTTATTACTTAAATACCCTACAGGCTTTTAAGTAGCTCCCTGATCTTGTAGAAACATTCCCAAAGCCATGTCTTACCTTTTAATAGCATACAAACTGAAACGGTGTCCTGTAGGCAGGCACTTAGAAGTGCTTTTTGAGCTTCTGGAAAGTGGTCTAGGAACCAGGTTCCCAGGTTAAAATATGGATGTCTTTTGGGTTTTTTCTATAGGCTGATAGATGGGTCACATGATCTCATTACCTCCTACTATCTAAAAGTGACAAAAGCCTGTAATTTCTAGAAATCTCCTTAGCTGTTTTAGAATCTTGGGCTGTGGAAAGGAAAGAAATGGTTTAATTCTTCTTGTTAAGGAATTGATCATATGAAAGTATTTTGTGTCGCCGCCATTTGGGGCTGGACTTCCGGGTTCTTCTACCCCCCACCCCCCGCCTAAACCCTTGTCTTAAATTTCCTTTCCCCAAGACCACATCAGCACATAGCAATGAAACTTAGAGCTTCTGCAAGGCATGAATTTTAAAAAGCAACATGGCTGGCGATACGTTAAGGACAGCCTACCCCACCTTCATGGGAGGTTCTTTAGCTCTCAGCCCTATAAATAGGCCGGCCACTTCCTTGCTCCCTCTCTCCTCTCTTCTTCCTCTTCTGCCCTCCTGAATAAAATCTCCAGTCGGACCTCTCGGTGTGTGTGGCCTAATTGTTGAGCATTGCTGTTGCCTTTCACTTCTCCCAGTCTTTGGGTTCCTTTAGATATAATAAAGCCTTAGCATTTTACCTCAAGGCTGCAAAGCTGTGCCTTAGACCTGGAAACATTAAAACCACTGTCTGTTAGAAAATTCAGCAGAAGACTGGTGTCTTGGCTAGAGAGCTCTTCTGAGGGGGCATATAACATACCATCTACATATTGCAAGATGACTTGGGGAAAACTATAGTATGTCCTTTTATCAAATCAGTATCTAGGGGTGTCCTCATCCCTTTTTGATAAATAGTTGATGATTTAAAATAACTGAAGGGCTTAGTTCTCATGTTTCTTAGACCTTTAAGAATACAATCCTGAAAATGTCTACTATTTCAATCTCTTGTCAGGTAAAAAAAAGAGCCAAAAACCAAGACCAGACCAGAACCTCTACAAGCCTTTATTGTATGGAAAATTTATTGGGCTGTCTCCGATCCCAGAAGAGAGAGCAACGTGGCAGAACAGAGAGCTTCTTTTATAGGACTGGGGTGGGGCTTATAGGAGCTGGGTGGAGTTACGTGAGGATTGGAGGAGCCTGTGACATCACTAGGAGGGGCTTCTCTCTTGTCAGGAAGAGGCATGATGGAAAGAAGAAGGCTGTCCTTTAGTAAATGGGAGAAGCCATCTTTTTAGGTGAGAAGCAGGGCATTATGGGAAGGGGAGTAACAGCCATTTTAAGGTGAGGGAAATCTAACAATCTCCTATCTGATTGGTGGGCCAATAGGGGTCTTGTACAGGAACTGCTTCTGTTCCAGTAGAAACAAGTTATTCCCCTGGCTACCTGTCTTTTGAGCTTCCAAAATTAAGATAATATTTGTCTCTAAATGCAATACTACTTTCTCCTTAAAAACCTTAAGAGCAACATTACATCTTTCTAATCTAGTCTATAGGCCTGAGTAAATTCTTTAAAGACCTCAGGGTCATCCAAAAACTGTATTAGGTCTCATTTAATCTGTCTTAGATCACTGAGAAAGACACATGAACACAGGTAGTCCCATATTTGCCACTTACTTCCTGCAAGGGGTATTTATTGTCTTTGAGGGACCTGAACAACTTAAACTTAGCTAAGGATGGATATAGGCTCATGGAGGTTTTAATTATGGCTGGCCTAGATACTCCATCCTCAGCACCTGGTGGTCAAGGTTTAAAGTTGTCTTAGAAACTTTTTTCTCAGTTGGGCATGCTGGCGCACGCCAATAATATCAGCACTCGGGAGGCTGAGGCAAGAGGATCACTGTGAGTTCGAGACCAGCCTGGGGTACACAGTAAGTTCCAGGTCAGTCTCAACAACAGAGTGAGACCCTGTCTCAAAAAAACAAACAAATAAAAAGAAACTTTGTTCTCAGTTTCTAAAGCGTGAGAAGTAGCCTCAGGCTTAGAGGTACCCAGTGTCTTATGGGTGAGGTGTCTCTCATGACATTTACATTTGAACACAATCAAGAATTACTTCTTAATATAAAAATCTCAACATAAGACAATTTTGACCATGTTCTCTCTTTTTCAATATAATTCTAATTGTGAGATAGCACTGTAGTACTTTCCTCTGTGTATGTGACTTTCGGAGGTGGGCACATCCTGAAAGGGTATAGAGAAATACTAAATTGCTCCTTAATACATTCCAAAGGATTGCAAGGTTCAGATATGGAGCTCCTAATCTCTGACAAGTAATCTTGGTAGAACACCTCCAAGACGATTTAGGGGGAAGAGTTGTAACTCCCAAACCTGCTAGATATCTGAAACACAAGTTTGTGTTCTCTAAAATCAAATAATGAATTCTAGGAACAACGGAGGTTAAGAGTAGGAAAAATTTATTGAGGGAAAGAAACCTTCTGTCTAAGAGAGTCAGAAGGGGAACCAGAAAGTGGGTTGCCCCAAAACTATCCCAAATTGTAAATCCAGAATCCTATCTGCAATCAATGTGGGAATAAAGTATTTTCCTTTAGGTAGAAGAGATTTTTTTTCCAAATTACTGTACCACTAAAATAAACACTTCTAGGAAATTTCTGCAGGATGTGCCCCAGCGAAAGAAGAGTATAAAGAAATAGGATAATGAAAAGATGGAAATAAAGTGGTTGTAGATGGGGAGGGGAGGAGAGGGTAAAGGGAGGGCAGGGACAAGGGGAAAAAATGAGAACCAAGACCTGTCATGTAGAGGTACAAGATCCCAACAATGAATGTAACTGTACTGTATCCCTAAAATGTACCAATAAACTCAATTAAAGCTGAAAAAAAAAAAAGGAAAATATAGGATCCAGGAAAACAGAGGCTCAGACAGGTAGCAAAGAAAAGCCAAAGTTTGACACTTGTGCTTCAGAATAACTATCTGAAACCTTGTTGGCAACATGGACTGGTTTCATGAAAGATAATTTTTTTAACAGACTAGGAAGGGAGAGGGTACTGTTTCAGGGTAATTCAAGAGCATTACATCTATTGTGCACTTTATTTCTATTATTCCATACGTAATGTATGAGTTTTTTTCCCAGTAATTGTACAGTCAGATCTGGGGTGATGGGAAGAGGTGACAACTAAAGTGTGCTGCTCATGTCCAGTGTACTCCCTAATTTGTTTTCATTGCTGTCATTGCAGAAAACCCTGCTTCACAAAGAGAGCATGTTGAAAACTGAAGAAGGCTTTTCAGGGTCTCGGCAATCTCAGCATATTCATTTTGACTTTAATCCAAAACAGGGAGATTTGAAGTTTTCTCAAAATCACTTTTAAGGCCAGTGTCATTTGCAGTCTCAAGCCATTGATCCTTTTCTAACAAGGACAATCATTGGGTTTTGGATCCATTCCTTCCCAACTCAGAGGCCTTTTATGGTTGAGAAGTTCTGCTCAAAGTTTTTTTTTTTATACTGTAATTTTATTTCAATCACACAAATGAAGTTAGCATGTAGGACATGTAAATGAAAGTTATGGTAAAAATAGCAGAGAACTGAAAAATCTACAATGGAAAATATACCTAAAACATGAAAAGTCAACATTCATTACTGTATAGTCTTCAGTTCTGACACCTGATGCTTGCAAATTTTTAAACAAACTTTTAAATCATAATGTCTATTCTGAAGAGATTTCAGCACCAGTACTAAGATCTGTACATTCAGTTTGCAGCTGACTTGTTAACCATTTACAAAGTGTACTGTACAGATGTGTTACAGGTCAGACACAGTGTTGAGGACAGCAGTACCTTCCTGTAACTAGACGGGATCCCCCAAGTTGTACTCACCATGTTAGTTGTAAAGACGGCAGAACTGCAAAACAGGTGATCATTGAAAATCTCTTCAGAAGATAATCAGCATAGGAAAAGACTTTCTGAACAAATCCTCAGTAGCATGGGAACTAGCACAAAGACTGTCATTTTATTAAAAAGCTTTTGCACTGCAAGAGAAACCACCAAGAGAGTTAAAAGATAATCTACAATGTGGGAAAAATTTTTACCAGCTGTTCCTCAGGCAAAGATCTACTATATAGAATATATAAAGAACTCAAAAACATCACACACCCCCAAATATGAAGACCCAATTCAAACATGGGCATCTGAAATGAACCAACTTTCTCAGACAAACAAGTAAAAGCAGCAAATAAACATATGAAAAATGTTCAACATCACTGGTCATTCAAGAGATGCAGATGAAAACAACACTGAGATTCCACCTCACCCCACAAAGAATGGCTGCTATCAAGAAATCAACCAATAGCAAATGTTGGTGGGGTTGTAGGGAGAAAGGAACCCTTCTCCATTGTTGGAGGCAGTGCAGACTGGTGCAACCACTGTGGAAATCAATATGGAGATAACTCAAACAACTAGGATTAAAGGTCCCATTTGACCCAGCTATCCCTCTGCTGGGTATCTTTCTGAAAGAATTAAAAGAATCCTACCACAATATATGTACACCCATGTTTATAGCAGAACAGTTTGCAATAGCCAAAATTTGGAAACAGCCCCATTGTCCATCAGCTGGAGACTGGATAAAGAAAATGTGGTTTTTCTATAAAATATAGTAATACTCATCCATAAAGGAAGAGAAAGCGGAACAGGGTGTGGTGCTGCACACCTGTAATCCCAGCACTCGGGAGGCTGAGGCAGGAGAACCACTGTGAGTTCGAGACCAGCCTGGGCTACACAGTGAGTTTCAGGTCAGTCTCAACTACATAGTGAGATCCTGTCTCAAAAAAACAAAAAAACAAAAAAACACAAACAAAAAAAGTACAGACTTTTTTTTTTTTTTTTTTGATACCGGGATTGAACTCAGGTCCCTGTGGAGGCCATACTCTTAAGTGAAATAAATAGGATACATAGGATACACATTTAAATATCGGTTTCTCTGGTGTGAAAAATAAAAGTGTAAATAAGGTTCAAATTGTATAATTGATAATGTTAAATAGGAAGAAAAGACCACTTGTCTCATAAGCACAAGGTCCTGAGTTCAAACCCTAGTTCCAAAAAACAGGGGAGGAGAATAGAAGAAAAGGGCTAAAGAAGTAGGGGAAGTAGGGGGAGTAGGGAAAAGAGGAAAGGAAAAAATGGACACAAAGTCATTATAGATAGGGAAGGGTGAAGGGGGTGAAGGAAGGGGAAAAATAAGAACCAAGATACATCATGCAAAAGTACAAGATCCCAATGATGTAACTGTATTGTATACGTAAATTGTTTTTTTTTTTTTTTTTTTTTTTTTGGTACTGGGATTGAACTTGCGCCTGTGAGGCAGGTAGCAGAATCTCTGAGCTAAAAACCCAGCCTTGTACCAATAAACGTAATGTGGGGGACCAGGACAAACAAGTGGATCAAGCCAGGTGTAAGTCATCTGTGACCATAAGAAGCAAGCAGTCTCATCTACAAATACTGAGATTAAAAACACTCCTAACCAATTTCTCAGTTTGCAACCTGTCAGAGCGACGTTAACTGAATGGTCAGCAAGTGCCTGGGGAAGAGCTTGGGGTGTAGCTCAGTGGCAGGGCATTTGCTGAGAATGCACAAGGCCCTGGGTTCCATCCCCAGTAATGCAAACAAAAACAAACAGAAAGTGCCCAGAGTGCGCAGAACAAGGGCACCGCGCAGTCAGTCTTGGTCACCTCAGCGCCCCAAGGAGATGGATGTTCCTTGGTTACAAAACAAGAGAAATGAAGCTGAAGAGATCCCCCCGGAGAGAGGGATGAGAACATAACACATAGCATTCCAGTCTCCTTTAAAAAACAAAGTCCTCATCCCCACATTGTGAGGTCTTCACTGGGACCACCAGGAACCAAGTCCTTCTATTTTCTCTGGAAGCACAGAGCCTGTTAGTTCCACGGGATTGGGTGCTGTCCAGGGATTGGAGAAGCACAGGACTCAAGATTGCAAGCCCTCAGTACAGCGGCAAAGGCAAGCACGCTAACTACAATTCAGTCCCTCACGTGCACAAAGGACGGGCACTGTCAGTGTAGCCAGAACCCAATGTAACCTCTAACCAGAAGTACAAGATTCCTAGCAGCTTCACATGTGTGGCAAGCTACACCTACAGGTGTTATGTTTTTATTTTTGTGGTTAAAAATATTAATAAGCAAAAGAGCAAGGAGGTACAATTCAAAGGCAAAAAGTTTTAATAAACGTTATGACCAAAAACAAGTGTGTTTTGCTGGATATGTGTACACAACATTACGCCTTCAGCAGATGCCCAGGCGGAGGGTGGAAGCCCTCCCTGAATATCTAATTTGACAGAAATCGTAAGTGCACGTTTTTTCAGTCAAAATGAATAGACTTAGGAAGTACCTGTTTAAAAATACAATGTGGTAGGTTGGGGTGTGGCTCAGTGGTCGTGTTTGCCTCGCATGTACAAGGCCCTGGGTTCAATGCCCAGTTCATGTATAAAAGAAAGATGCTTGAAAACCTGAATATAAGAATATATCTCAAAAGTAATTTTGCACAACCTCACAAAATAAAAATGGACTATTAAACAATTCCTAAACGTGTTTCAAACATAAAACAGGGTAAGAATACCTACACACCGTGATGAAAAAAAGATGTTTACAATGCCCAAATTGCGTGATTTTCTACTGCTTATTTTTAGGAGTACAGCTCTCTCGATACTAGATGATCAAGTCTGTATGAAACCTGAAGATACGGAGGAAAACTTGGCTTTCAGTAAGATCACTGCATGAAATATTTTGAAGTTGTCCTCAGTTCAGGAATGAGAGCAAACAAATACGCATGTGGGCTGGGGTGGAGGAGGCCTGGAAATGCAGCACTCCAAGTAATCAATTCTCCAATGTCACTTTCCTCTGCGTTTAATTTTTAACAAGTTACATACTTCCTTGATTTAAAGAATCAAGTAATTTTACAGCCTATATCCCTATTGCAATAAGCCTATGCTGCTACCGCTGGCTTTAGCATGTCAGGCATTATTGATTTTGATTGAGGAAAATGAAGAACCCTCTGCTGCTTACCTGCCTTCGTCACTGATTGCTCCCTGCCGGCGTCCTTTCAGTAGGCGTCACCGGTACCCGGCTCTATTCACCAACCACAGCAGGCCTAGAGAAATGCTATTCACAGCTGGCCACATCATGGATACCTCTCCTTCCCTCAGCACTGGGTTGTTTACTTTCGCATTTGCTTATTTCTCTGTGTCCTGACCCTGAACTCTTCACAAGTCATACAGATCTCTACACACCCTGATGGCCTCTCCAAAGACCTGCGCCCGGGTCCAACAGGACAAGAGTTGAGGAGGTGGCAGCTGCTTCACAGAAGGGGCGTGCAGAGGGCCAGGAAGATGGGGGTCACCAGCGACCGGTCCAAAGGCCGCTGCGCAGCCTCCCAGCGGGGAGCCAGTCTCTCAGAAAGGACAAAAGGACTTTTTACGAGTTCTCTGTGAGCACAGCTGCCCCAGCAGAGCACGGGCTGAGCACAGTTCCAGACCCAACTGCAGAAGCCTGAAAGCTAAAGAAAACTATCCTCAGGTGGCAAGAAGGCCAGCAACCCTTTCAGTAGAACTCTGACAGGCAGCTTCAGCTTCAAAATTCTCGGCAGGGGGCAGGTTATGTGGCAAAAGTGAAATCCATGTTTGTTCTGTAAGTCTCTTGTAAGCAGGCACAGCCATCGTGAGCGAGAGACACAACTGCCGGTAAATATTCTGTCATCTTACACACAGCAAGTCATTCCATCCCAATATCGGTCCCTGGCATATAAGGGACACATCTTTCTTTCATTTACACTTTTTCCAGTACATGCCAGAGGAAGCTAATATGAATCAATATTCAACACAGAATTCCTGACTTGCCTAGAAGCCACCCTTTATCTACTGCAAAGACTTCAACTTTCTCTGTGTTCTATACGTTCCTAAATAAGCAATATGGCACATGCTTTTTCTAAAGTGGCATCAACTTTAAAAGAAAATTAGTGACAAAAACTCATCCAACCCATTTTTTTTTTAACTAAATGCCACTAGGTTTCAAATGTTTTTATTTTTCTAAAAATTTAGTTAGGAGGACTTGGGGGGGTGTCACAGGAGTTTAGCCATTGTCATATTAACAAAGGACACATTGGGTCAGGGATTTAGCTCAGTGGTTTCCGCCATCTGTCTCAGAAGCACAAGGTCTCCAGTTCGATCCCCGTTATCAAAAAAAAAAAAAGATACATTTATTCAAAGCAAAGCTTAATATTCTTGGTCTTCAAGGCAGCTGCAAAATGTCTGTATTGAGGAATGGGAATGTCCAACTGAATCACCTTTACTCAAACTTGATTCCTTGAGCCAAAGGAAGGTCCTTACTGTAGTTGATGGTACTGGAGGGGGAAGATGAAAAAAACTAAATGAATAATAGGACACGCACAAAAATGAATACTTTCAAACCATTAAAATGTATACATCTGTTTATATTAACAAGTTATAGGGGCCAGGGATTTAGCTCAGTGGTTCCACTGCCTGCCTCATAAGCGCAAGGACCCAAGTTCAATCCCTGGTGCCAAAAACAAAACAAAACAAACAAACAAACAAACAAAAAATCAAGTTCTTACAAGCGCAAGGGCCTAAGTTCGATCCCCAGTACAAAAAAAATCAAGTTATAAGTTAGTGAAGAAAGTAATTTAGGATACAAAACAATGTTAGTATGGATCCAGTTTTATAAAAGAAAAATGAACCAGAAAAATTTGGAAGGCATATATACATGCATGTTACTCAAATTTTCTTTTCTTTTTTTTTTTTTTTGGTACCAGGGATCGAACTCGGGACCTTGCGCTTATGAAGCAGGTGCCTGAATCACTGAGCTAAATCTCCAGCCCTTCAAATTTTCTTTTGAGTAGGACGCAAGAAAACAAGGACTGTAACTCTATCTTTCTCAATGACTTGTATTGAATTATCAGGGGAAAAATAAATATTCCCATTGTAATAGAAAGAGTATATTTATAATTTAGAAAAACGGAAGCTTCCCTATTAAGCAGTCACCTAGGAGTCACCTGCTTTTCTTTTGAGAGGAAAAGTTCCCCACTATATGGCTCAAAAAAGCCATAGCTAAGTTTTCACCAGTCTAGCTCTCCATTACAAGAGAAAAGAGCAATGGACGGATTTGGAAGAATGAGAACCCAGAGAGAGTGTGCTATGTCTGGGATTCGAAACACCTCAGAAGTTCCTGAGGCCGTAAGGAGCCAATGCTGGGGAACCAGCCCGGGTCACAGACTGGCCAGAAGCAGGGAGCTGGCCAGGTGCCTGCAGACTCTGAGCGGTGTTCTTTTCACAGCACCACACAGAATGAACCCCACACTCTGTGTTACTGCAAGAAACAATCAAAGTCCTCAGAAGCAGCCTCCCAGCCACACACCTCTGGGCAAAGGCGCTAACCCACTCCTAAGGTCCTGCGCACTATGAGAAGCCGGTCTCCCCCAGCCTACCAGCCTTCTCCATCTGCTTCCACAAACTGCAAAGGTAGAAACTACATCCAGGAAGGACAGGGACAGCTTCCTCCGTCTTCTCCTGCTAGCTGACACCCTGCGTCCTCCCCAGCGCTATCTCCCAGATAGAAACCACGGCCGAGTCTCTCAGCAGGGGGCTGGGCTGGCTGAAGCTGCACAAAATGGCTAGAAAACTGAGTATCCCCCAGCTGAAACATGTGGGGTCAGAAATACTTCAGGTTTGGGAGGTTTGGAACGTGTGCACAGACGTCAGATGTGTTAGGAACGGACGCCGTGTCCCGCTCCTGTGGCACGCACACCCTATGTACTGTCACACACGTTTTCAGTTCGCCTGTCACACGGCCAGGTGTGGGATTTCACATGTGGCATCACGTCGGAGCTCAAATCACTTCAGATTTTGGAGCATTCTGGGTTACAGATGCTCAATCTACAGTATAAAATGGATGCTTTGAGCAGAAACAGCTACCAAATGTTAGAAAAAAATAAAATCAAATGAAACTGCAAGAAGGCAAAGCAGCAAGTACAAGAGTTTAACAGCACATTTCCAGTAGAAACGCCCAGGTCTTAAGGCCAGACCCACCTCCCACAGCTGTTCCTTACCAGGTAGACCTCCTCATGTACTGTTTCCAGGCGTCACTGCCAGACTCCCTGCCACCACCAGTGTGCTTTTCTCCTCCTAAAGAAACACAAAATAATCTCACACCTTTGTAGTAGTTTCTTCTTTTGTGAGCTTTTCCTTGGTATCACCGGATAAAGATATAAGAACAGAACTAAGCAACTAGTTACTGTATATTTAGCTCAGTGTACTTTCTCTATGAACAAATAAAACACCGAAACCAAGACAAAATTTAACAAGAAGTAAAAAAATATGTAAGGAATTAAGAAATAGAAATATATCAGGAAACAGAAGAAACCCTTACATAAATGAAGACATTGAAATTAAATACATGAAGGTATTGAAAGGAAACATCTAAACAGTTGAAACACAATCTTATCTTTTATGTTTATTCTCTCTACTGTATACATATATACCTACTGAAAACTTTCAAGAGCTATTTTACTATCCTAAAAAGGTTCAAGAAGATAATGATCCCTTACATAAGAAAAAGATACTTTTTCAAAGCAAACCAGCAAAATATAAGATACAGGGCCGGGGATTTAGCTCAGAGGTTCGGTGGCCTGCCTTGCAAGCACAAGGACCCAAGTTCAATCCCCGGTACCAAAAAACAAAACAAAACAACAACAACAACAACAACAA
>NW_022900915.1:4103488-4112496 GCF_012274545.1 Fukomys damarensis
TATATATATATATATAAGATATAAGTCTTAGGGTTGTTTTTAATAATAGCAGCAAGGGAAATACAACAGATGAAAAATTTAAGGAAATCTCCCACAAAGAAGACAAAAAGACTAAAGAAGGGCTGGGGATTTAGCTCAGTGGTTCTGCCGCCTGCCTTGCAAGCGCAAGGACCCGAATTCGATCCCTGGTACCAAAAAAAAAAAAAAAGACTAAAGAGATAGAAAACAGCAATGGACAGAAAACAAAATCAAGACAATCAACTCTTTGGTAACAGTTTCATTTATAAATAGAAGACTTCACCTGATGTAAACTTTGTATGCAAACAGTATGGCTTATGTTCAACATCTGTCTTCCTTCCAGGAATCTAGAATTCTGGTAAACACTAGACTGAGGGTGCCTATGTGATCCGTCCTAGGTAAGAACCTTCACCCACACTGCCGGAGTCTGCAGTTGGAGGGCCTAAGGACATCCTGTGTAACTCCACTGGGAGAAGACCATGCAATGACATGTCATAAACCGGGAAAATACAGGGAAAGGGAGGAAAGCCTTGGCTCAACACATAACGTCAATTTGTTAGAGACAGCAGTTACATTATTTAGAAAAACATGAGGTAAATGGAAAGGTAAGTTCACCTTTTGCTTCTAATAAGAACAGTCTAAAAGTAGCCTCTGACCAACAAAGAGGAATAAAGTGTGGGCAAAGTGCTTTTTCTTTTTTCCTTTTTTCTGGGGGGCGGGTTACCAGGGATTGAACTTGGGACCTTCCACTTGCAAGGCAGGTGGCAGAACCACTGACCCCGCACGACTGCTTTTTCCATTGTAAGACTTTTGTGAAAGTCTAACAATTAAGTGCAAAAGCTTAAAGGATGAACAGCCCATCAGACGGTGTAGGGCATGGAGTAGAAACCCACAGAAGGAACAGATGGACTCGAATGAATCCAGGCAGCCACAGAGGAGGGCAGGGTGGGGTCCCAACTAGAAACAAGAGCCTCTGTCAAAATCTCATGTCGAATCAGAATTGTAGAGTTTGGTCCAAAAACATGTAAAAATGCCACTAATTACATAAACTCTTACAGGCATTATTATACGTTTGCTGTTGGCCACAGTGACAAAACCTGTAATCCCATCATTCTGGGAAGCTGAGGCAGGATGATTTCTAATGTGAGCCCAGTCTGGGCAACTTAGCGAGACCCTGCCTCAAAATATAAAATAAGCAAAGGCTTGGGGGTATAGCTCAGTTCAAAGGCCCTGGGTTCAATCCCCAGTACTACAAAAAACAAAACAAAAATGTTTGCTTTTGTTCTATATTTAAAAAAAAGGGCAATTTGTTTTTACTATACTTTGGATTCTTTTTTATTAAGTAAAACTTAATGTAAGATTGTTGGGAAAAGTAATTTTTTTAAACAAAACAAACTTATTACTGTTTAAACATTAGTAGTTCATGCCTTATTATTACAGAGGTACAGAGCCCAGCAAAGAAAAACAACTTATTGTTTCATCTAGTGAAAGACAGTGTATTAAATTTATTATGCCCACTTTGCAAACAAACACCAAAAATTTTATGTGAAGTTTTCTAGCCTTGAATCAGGTGTTCTAAATCATTTTTGGGTTTTAGATCTTTTGCCTACGAGACAAATGCGACATTTCAGGGGTTTGTATATCGTTGGTTAAGGGCCCCTACACTAACCTGCTGCTGCATCTGAGCAGAAAATGCAGGACTCTGGGCAGTAACTTAGGACAGAACATAAGCAACATAAGCATGATCTAACGATCATGCAAGATTACTTGAGAATGTCAGCCATGGTGCTGTTTCTACATCAAACTTCCCTAACAGCTACCACACAAAGGAGAGGAAATCATTATCTGCATACCAAACGCTCCTCCAATTTCAGCCCCATTGGTTGGAATGTTGACGTTCACAACACCACAGTCCGATCCTTTGGGTCTGCGTGTAAAAGCAGAGGCATAATAAGAGTAACGTAAGGGAAATTAAAAACAAAACAAAAACTCAAACACCCAGACACTCTGTGCCAAAAAAATGAATTCGTTTTTGAAACTCACCACACAAATAAGACTTATAGAAAGTTTTTAAATTGACAAAGCTATACCCAAGCCAGCGGAAGATTCTGCCCAAATCTTTGGTAAAGATGCTGCTTGAAAGTCCCTGTTTCACCTCATTATTCCATGCAAAGGCCTCTTCTTCATTCTAGAAGGACAGACATTGGGACAGATGTTAGATATTAGAAGTTCAACCCGGGGTTCATTGATGTTAAACTCATTTAATGAGGCACATAAATAATTTCAGTGAGCAAATGAAAAGCAGGCAACATTTTACTAATTCTATGTTTTTTTTTGAAATTTAGATCATTTTTAATCAGTAAAGCTTTGGGAGGGGTTTCTTCTATTTTAATTCAAGAAACAGACAATTAGTATGCTCTTCCATTAAACTACTAAACATAATATCTAATTCTATTGAGTCTCTGCCATGCACTACACACTGATCTATGCCCTTAGTATGTACTTAGTTACTTAACCCCCACCCTGTGACACAAGTTTTATATAATCACCAACTTACAATTTGCCAACTAAAGCCCAGAGAAGCTAAATAATTTGCTTAAAATGCCACAGTCAAACACATCCGCACATTACAGAGTATGAACTATACTCTCTAGAACTGCATGTGAAACAGTCATAGACAACTTAAAGCAAAACATAAATGAAAGCAGTCATATAACTTCACCAAGGTGCAATTACTGCTATTCTTTAACCGCTAATAAAGGCACATTCGATCTGGATCCAATCCCTGCAGTCGCACAAATGACTCCTCAGTATTTCTGCTGAAGCCAGGGCTTACCTCAGGCTAGAGAGCTGTGTACCTGTTAAAACCGTCACAGCCCGGCCCTAATGCAGTCTGTAACTGTATGTCCACAGATCATTTATACATCTTCTCAAGTTGTCTCACACATGCGAAGAACTTAGGCTATGGAAGTATCCAGTCCAAGTGTCAGGAGAAACCAATGCGACGGCCCACACAGCTCAGAGTAAGGGGACCCAGGAGATGAGAGCCACGCACTCCATACACCTTAACAGCCCTATCTTGGCCTCCTCGGCAACTAGCGGGGCACACACTATAGTTTTAAAGTGTTCATACTGTATTTTACCTGAACTTCCAAACTTCAAAGTCATTTCAAAATGACTTTCTAAACCCTTCCTACATGCTATGGACTAAAATTTAACAGATCTTCACATTTTCCTAGTCTTATCATTTATTTCAATATTAGACTAGAGAAACAGAATCCATTTTTACCTTGAATTTAATGACGTAGAGAATTGGTGCAAAAGTCTCTGTGTGTACAATGGGTGCATCATGGGCAAGACCTGTCACAATTGTGGGTTCTACATAATTTCCAGGACGATCCATAGCCTTAAGTAGAGAGATGAAATAAAAAGAATGAAAGAAAGCATTTTGTTTTTTAGTGCTTGGGGGTCAGAGGACACCATCTTTGCCTACACTTATGAGAAAGAAACAGCATTTTTAAATAATTTCTCTAAAATAATTTTCCATTTTTAATGAAAATTATCTCTTCCTCCTACTCATTCTAAGTTGTCAGAAAAAAATTAAAAAAGAAGGAAAGTTTGAAAAGAGGCATACCACGTGTCACAAGAAAGCTATCTCAAAAAGAAAACACTGTTAAAAATGGTTATTTTGAAATTAATTTTAAAATAAGTAATCTCTACTCACTATATTGTAGACCGAATTGTGCCCTGCCCCAGATTCATATGATGAGCCTTAAAATTCCCATGTGAGATCAATTGGAATAGGATCTTTAAGGAAGCAAAGTCATTGGCTGGGATCGCTGCGGTGGAGCCCTGATCTGGTAAGACCAGGGTTCTTATTAGAGGAAGAGACAGTAGAGATATCTTCCCCATCCTGGAACTGTCACGTGAGGGTACAAGACAGAGCTGTTGGCAAGCCAGAAAGGAGACAGAAACCAACCCTCCCAGCACTTTGACCTGGGACTTCAAGCCTCCAGAACTGTGAGAAAATATACTTCTATTGTTTCAGCTGCCTGAGCGCTAGTATTTTATTATGGCAATCATAGTAGATGAATGCACACTGTACAAAACTAAAAACTCCGAGATGGTACACCACAGACACTCTCATAACCAATCACCATACAACCAAATTCCTAGTTCGGCTCCTCTGAACATCGTCTCTTCCTTTCTTCCTGTGAAATATTCTGATACCCACAGCAAGCTGGTGATCTAGCCACTCTCCTATGAGCCTCTGAAATCCTGCTCTCTCCTGCCAAACTGTGTGTTTATCAATAGTCACCTGTATTCACCCTCAATTGTGTGGATGGCGGCTGTATTCGTTACCGTAATGCCACACTGCATTATATAACTTAAATATTACACAAAGAGAAAAGCTATTTCTATAAAAACTGGGTCACATGCTTTAAAGAAACCAAAATATAAGAAAGGGGGAAAAATCCAAGCCTAGTGGTGTACACTGATAATCCCAGCACTCTGGGACTCTGATGTAGAAGAATTGAAAGTTCTAACCCTGCTTGGGCAATTTAGCAAGACCTTTCCTCAAAATAAAAAATAAAAAAGGGCTAGGGACGTAGTTCATTTCAAAGGCCCTAGGTTCAATCCCTAGTACCATCACCAAAACAACAACAACAAAAATAATACACATGCACACAGCCCCCTGACAATTAGAAGTGGATGTGTCAGTGGTTAAGACCAGAGAGAAAGAACCTGCTGTTAGATTGCTTTGCAAGACTCAAGTCTCCTCGAATTTCAAATTCAGTGAAACAAAATTATATACTTAATGAATCATAGGTACAGGTTTCATAGACAATAAACAAATTCTTACAATCCATGTAGAAAACACCTTGACTATTATGTATCAAATGCATGTCAAGCTGGGCACAGTGGCACAGTCCTATAATCTCGGGTGCCCGGGGTGCCAAGTTTGAGGCCAGCCTAGGTAACTTAACAAATTGTCTCAAATTTTTAAAAATAAAAGTGGGGGAAGGATGTCACTTAGCATTCCCTGAGTTCAATCCCCAGTGCACTGGGGTGGGATCACAAAAGTAGTTCTATGTGTTAAATTAAAATAAATGTTGGTGGTATGTATTTTTGTGATTCCCTGCTTTAACTGTCTAAAGTAACCAGTAAATGTGAGTACTAATGGCTCTGAACACAAAGTCTACTCTGTCCTGACAAGGTCTCTTTTCCATGAAAAAGCTCTAGGGACCCAACCCCACAGCCACCGTGGTTCTCTCTCAGTTTCTTGTGTGTACTTCCGGAAACATTCCAGGGAAAACCCTTGCAGGAGAAATGGGGAGAAGAAGGGTACGGACTGGGAGCCCCGCTCGGGCCAGGGGCAGGGAGGTGAAGCAGTACTGCCCGTTACCTGGCCCCCATACACCACGGTGCCTCCTCCTGTCTTCGCTTCTTCCACTGCTCCGAGAAACTTGCCCACTGACTGTTTGGTGTGGAGTGGCCCGTACAGCACATTAGCTGGGGAGGTAAAGCAAGCTCACTTCATTCTGCTCTACACAGCATCACCTTCGCAGGACAACAGCCTTTCAAATGAACCGTTAGCCAAGCCTTCCCATAGCCGCTGCCCTGAACCTAGAGGACAACCTTATTCATTACAGTGTAACCACTGTCTTAAGAACATCAGTCTCCACAGCTGCTGTGTCATCCTGCGGGGAGAGACCAGCGCTGCCCCGTGTGGCTGCTGCCAACTAAGAAACACAGAGGAAGTCGGGCTCAGGGAGGCTGAGTGAGGGTGGCATTTTAGCAGTGCTGGCTGTGTACAAGCCGGGTGAAGGGTATCTCCAGCGGAGACACCAGCAGGAAAGAATGGGAAGACAGGAACACTGAGAGAAGGCGGAGAAGACGGAGCACGGGGAGCAGAGGGACAGGGGACACAGATCCGGCAGAGGCAGGCAGGGAGGAAGGCAGGTGTCAGCTCACGGGGACGCAGAAGCCTTCGAAAGCAGGAATCAAAAGACTCTAGGCTTTTGTCTAAGCACAATAAGAAGTCACTGGAGTGGTTTAAATAAGAGTGAATCATCTGATACATTTTTTAAAGATCACTCTAGTTACTGTGAAAGGCAGCTGTGGAAGCAGGAAAGCCGGCGAGGGCCAGTGTCCTTCCCAAGAGAGGACGGGGTGGCCTGGACAAGGGCAGCAGTGATGGAGAGAAAAGCCCAACTGCCATCCGTCTACACCGCATCTGCAGGCTCCCCCACCAGCACACCCCAAACACCTGGAGCCCTAGTGTAGGACATGTCACCCCCAAGTGCCTCGCAGCCTGAGTCATGGGCTCTCAGGCCTCCTCCGTCTAGGCCACCTGTCCCCATATCAAAGAAAGACCCCAGAAACAGAAGAGCTGTCAAAAAGGACTATGTTTGAAAACAGGACCAGACACTCACGCTCCAATGGGTGCCCAACACGGATCTGGGCGTAGGCCTTTTTAAGTCTGTTTACAACTTCATCGTGGATGCTTTCATGTAAAAACTAAATGAAAGAAGAAACATTCATGAGAATAGCTGAATAAATGTATCACCTTTTAAAGAATGGGTAATTTTCTTTTTTATTTTTTGGTACCGGGTGATCGAACTCAGGTCCTTGCGCTTGCAAGGCAGGCGGCAGAACTGCTGAGCTAAATCCCCAGCCCCTCAATAATTTTCTTAATAGCATTAATAGTTCCTAACAGTTTCAAAATACTGAAATCTCTAAAAACATGAAGCAAATAAAAGCATGACTTTAATTATATAATTTCTATGTTACTATTAACTACATGAAAATAGTCATTTCCTCCAGACAGACATTAAAATCCTATCGGTGTGATCACTGTTGGCATGGAATGGGAGAAAAGACAGAGGCCCATTGCACATTTGCTACCAGCACAACAGAGCAGCAGCGCCACTTAGCTGCAAGTCATATCTAGGAAATACATTCTCTGGCCAGGGGTTCCACCATCTGTCTCACAAGCACAAGAGACCAAATTTGATCCCCAGTATCAAAAAAAAGAAAAAAATGAAAGAGGCCGAGGCAGGAAGAGCACAAGCTCAAGCTCAGTTGGGGCAACTTAATGAGACCCCGTCTCAAATTTAAAAGGGGGAGAGGCACTGGGGATGTGGCACAGTGCAGAGGCCCTGGATTCAATCCCCGTACCTGGGAATAAAAGAAAAGGGCAAGCTGGATCTAGAACACAGGGCGATGTCAAAGGCTTGTGCAGACACACTCACCAGTCGCCTCGCAGTGGTACACCGCTGGCCAGCTGTCCCCACAGCAGCAAACAGGGCTGATGGAACAACTAAGTTGAGGTCCGCGTCCTCAAAAGCTTAGACAAGGACAAACACATTCCCATCAGTTTGCTGAAGCAGGCAGACACGGTATTTGCTAACTGTTAGAAGCGATGCGTTTAGAAAGCAAGAGAACGTCAAAACAGTTAGAAAGGACGCATGACCCACTGCAGAGACCCCACGTTCACCGCGGGGAGAGGCGAGCTCCCACGTCCAGCAGATGCTACGAGAACGGCCATTACCCAAGCACGGCGAACTGAGGCGCTCATCCCGACCTTTCCAGCTTGCGTCTCTCCCCGTTCCGACACTGGCATCTGCACTGCGGGTGCTCTGCTAAGACCCTCATTCTCTTGGTCAGCATTACTTGTTCTCACTGTCCATCCAGGGGCCCACGCCCCCTCTCCGGGCCCACAGACAGGGAACGACAACAGTGTAACCCTCTGCCTGCGGCCACCTAAGAACCCATGCTCTTTGGCAACCTCTGAGCACAGACGTAAATCAGTCTACATCCTGCTGACACCTACAGAAGTTTTTCCAAATCTCTGAAAAATCTGTGTGTGTGTGTGTTGGAGACAGGGTCTCGCCTTGTAGTTCAGGCTGGCCTTGAACTCACTATGTAGCACAGGCTGCCCTTAAGCTGTTGGCGACCCTCCCGTTTCAGCTTCCTGAGTGCTAGGATGACAGGGATGCATTACTGTCCCCGGCAGAACACCTCTGCTTTCTGCTACTGCCCCACACCTCACCCTCTACTTCATGGGAAAATCAAGGCCCTTGCAAGCTCCCTCTGATCCTCAGAATAGATCGGTGCAAAGTCACTTCCAAATTCCTCTCTGCTTTCACTTATTCCTCTTCTTCAGCCCTCAAAGAAAAAAATTAACATGAACCTTAGAAGGTTAACCCTCCCATTTATATTATTTGTGATTCCTTACATCTCACAAAAACTCAGCTCCCTCCTAGGTCTATACTTTTCCCCATAATGTAACTATCCTCACAGTAACAGAACAAAAGTTCTTATGCATCTCTACTGCCTTTTAGTTGTGTTATTTCAACTTCTTAAGCATGTTTCTTCTGTACAAGGGCATAATAATGCCCGGGGAACTTGTGGATGGAAGTGAGGCGGTAAGGAACGCACTGTGCTCTGAGATGGGATTGCCGGGACCCAGTTGTCAGCTCTACCACTGGCCAGCCTGTTATTTCAGTGCAATCCTTTTAAATCTCAAAGTACAAACTTCAAAAGAGATTATCAGTATCCATTCATTCCACGAGCTTGTTGTGGGGATTAAATGAAATAATGTATATAAAACAATGGAATACAATATTATCTGGCAGATACCCAAGGCTCGACAAAGACTAAGTAAATCTTTTAATGAAGTATCAAGCTCATCTGGAGCAAAACCTTCACTGTGTATTTTTTAAATCTTTCTTGTCTGCTACACATATTTAGGCATTTAAACACAACAGCAATGTAGAAATTAGTAACTGTTCTTTTTTATCACAAAAGCTGAGCTTCTATTAAACCTTAGCCCATTGATTTCCATTATATTACGCAGAAGTTAAGCTGATAAGACTATCTCCTTTTATGCCAAACTCAGACAATTAAAAAAAAGTGTGTGTATGTGTATATCTATCTATCTATCTATCTATCTATCTATCTATATATATATATATATATATATA
>NW_022900915.1:4112938-4135574 GCF_012274545.1 Fukomys damarensis
ATATATATATGTAATCAGGCCTATAGATAAGTAACAAAAAATGCCTTAAGGAAGTGGACATACAAGCTCCTAATATTCCACTACAGATCACTAAATACTCCACTAAAGGTCAATTAATGTTTCTGAAATCTAAAGAAATTGACAAGTCACATTAAGAGTTACTTAGCTATTCTAGACAAACACGGTTTCCAGAAAACAAGAGATGGAAAAACACAAAGAATTAATGCTACACTCCAGACAGTGGAAGGCTCACACACAGGATCTAGGCTCCAGGTAATATTTTCCCAACACCAATACTTTTCCTTCTTAGTCTTCTCTACCTTTAACCCAAACTTGTGTCCTATCTGCTAAGTAAATTCCTAAATGTGGGCATTAGCTCCCAGGCATACATAATATACAAAGCATCCTAAACAATTCCTACGTGTGGAAGATGGTTACTGATACTCTGAACAGAAAATAAAAAACTGAAAGGGGCAACCTTACCAATAATGGCATTGTTTCCTCCCAGTTCCAGCAAATATTTCCCTTTAAAGAAAAAACACAAAAATAAATCAATTTCTATTTCTGTATTTATTGTACACTGCTGTATGGCCTCAAGTTATAGCTTATGCCAACTGTTTTTTAATTTGTTATTTTGGCTCATAACGCAGCCTGCCTTTTATCAATGTCAAGTTTCCTGAATTTGACAACGGTGCCATGGTGCTCTGGAAGCGCCCCTGCGCTCTTGGGAAGTACAAGGAAACACACAGAAGGACATCCTCACTTCTTCCACAATCAGTTTGACAGCAGTGTGTATGTATACAACCCTGTCTATGTGCACGCTGTGTGTGCATGAAGGCACACACACATGTATATACACTGCTAGAGTGAGAGAAAATAAAGCAAAGAGAGCAAAATGTGGTGAATCTGGTTAAGGGATATAAAGAATCCGTATGTTGGGTATTGTAACTTTTAAGTTTTAAATTAGATAAAGAAAAAAACCTGTAAAAAGCCGGGCATGGTGGCTTATGCCTGCAATCCCAGCACTCGGGAGGCTGAGGCAGGAGGATTGCTGTGAGTTCGAGACCAGCCTGGGCTACATAGTGAGTTCCAGGTCAGTCTCAACTACATAGTGAGACCCTGTCTCAAAAAACAAACAAACAAACAAACAAACAAAAAAAAAGATGAAATCTGCAGGTGGGCACAATGACACTGATGACGTAGAACATCTCTGCGCATGTTTATGACCATTACTTACCTTTTATACTGCTCAGTTTTAGGAGGACTTCATGTATTCTAGACCCAAGTTCTTTATGAGATATATGATTTGCAAATTTTTTGTCATTCTGTGATCTGCTCTTTTCACTTTTTTTTATAGCATCCTTAAGAGCACAAAAGTTTTTAGTTTAATGGAGTCTAATTAATCTACCTTTTTGTTGTTGCTGCCTAAGGTATGGGCATCATATCTAAGAAACCACTGCCTAACACATCTTACCCTGTCTTAATTTTTTAGAATATTCAGTATTGTTAAGATACCAGTTCTTCGCAAGTGATCTCTCAAGTTCAGTGCAACGGCTGTGGAATTGCAGCTGCACCTGGTCCCAGAGTGCATGCCTGTGATCCCAGTGCTCGACGTGGCTGAGAAATGAGAACTGCACGTTTAAGCTTGGCATGGACAACTTAATGACGTAGTGAGACCCTGTCTCAAAACTAAATGATAAAAGGGCAGGAGATGTGTTCAGTGTAAAGACCCCAGGTTCGATCCCCAGTACCACAAAATGAAAAAAGAAAAAACTAGTCATGAAGAAGACTACATGAAACTATAACGATACAACCCTCCTGACCCTTTCAGTCATATATATGTATATGAATGACAGATGAGTGTGGATGACTGTCCCTTACTCTAAGGACTTTACTCAATGGTCTTCAAGTGTGATTTTTCTTTAATATGCTAAGTCCAAAAGAATGTGAAAAGTATTTTTTAGGGCTGGGGATGTGACTCAGTGGTTCCACCTCCTGCCTTGCAAGCACAAGGACCTGAGTTCAATCCCTGGTACCAAAAAAAAAAAAAAAAAAAAGGGAAAAAAATATATATTTTTTTAAATCTTTTAAATTTATTTTTGAGAAGGGTCTTGATATGCTTAGGCTGGCCGTGAACTCACAGTTATCCTCCTGGCTCAGCCTCCTGAGGTCTGCAATTAAAGGAATGCATCACCACACTCAGCCTGAAAAATTCTTTCATGATTCTACTATTTTCTACCTGAAAGAAAATGTCTTTTCCCCAGTTTAAATTTGGGACTCCGTGATAATCAACTGCTAACAACTCTACCTTTTTCTTTCACTTGGACATTCAAATTAACAGGGCCAATCTCCCCATGGAAAAGGTCAAGAAGAAAAGAACCCAACTGACACCCATACTGTGGAGAAGCAGAATCCTCATGAGCAAGCCACCACTTACCAAATCTCTCCTGCACCATCAGGGCCACCTGTTTTCCCACCTGGGTGCTCCCTGTGAAGGACAGCAGGTTCACCCGCTCATCTCTGGCCATTGCTGTGCTGCAAGCGAACAAAGAGAGTCACCCAAGCAGAGAGACCCAGCGATGGCAGCACCTGGAGGATTGGTGAGAAAGCCCCACACAGGCCCCGGAAAAGGCCGTTAGTCAAGACCACGACTACGAGCAAGTCCATTGCAGGAGAGCGAGGCAGCTCTTCATGACAATGAAATGCAAGTGTCACAAGTAGAAGCCTATGGCTGAATGGGCTAATCGGCTCTGTGAGTGCTCAGTACACAGAGCAGGAGGCAGCTAACTACACTGAGAGTGCAACTGGATAGTATGACCCTAGTGTTTCCTTAATAAGCATTCCAGTTGTTCTTCAAGCTCATAATGTACTATAGATTTCATTTAAGAATTAAAAGCCTAGGGTAGCTGTAGGGAAACACCCTAAAATATTCTTCAAAGAAGCTGTTTATAGAGGCTGTGCTCCTAAGAAATATAGATCAGCACTATCAACTTGAACCTCTTTGTTCATAGTTCAGTAATTCAGAGGTTCAGTGTGAGCTGAGCAGGGCAGTCACAGCATCAGTCTGATGAAGGGCTAGACAAGCTGCTTAAATTATACAAGTAGGTTTCCCCAGTTCAACCTGCAAACATCAATATTGATACTCAAGGCAGCTGTTGCTTAATGCATTCCTGTATGTACCACTGAGCTTTTCCCAACCAGGATACAAAACTTATGGCTTAAGTGGCATTCAGACAATGCTTCACCATGTACTACTATGCATCAGGGCTTTGTGTTTTCTAATTCTCATCTATAGTAACCAATTCATGGTTCGTAAAGCAGGATGGTAGCAGTGTTGGAAAAAGACTAACACTACAGCCATGCCAGGATGGGTTAGACTTGACTCCTAGGAAACCTCACCTAAAGTCTAAAGGTAAAAACCACCTCAGCTTCATCACAGCTCAGAGCACTTACAGCCAGTTACAGCTTACCGGGGTCGTGACACTGTGCTATGGAAAAGAATCCAGACACAGAAGGCCATGTATTATGAGGCCCCATGCATATGAAAATCCAAATGAGTGTTTCTATAGAGACGGAAGCTCATTGATGGTTGTCAGGGGATAGAGGTGGAGGGGAGTGGAAGTGACTGCTAATAGCTACGGTGTCTGTAATCAAAATGGTCTGGAAAAAAGATAGCAGTGGTGGTTGCATAACAATGAATATTATGAAACCGTTAAATTAGGACTGAGAGCTCAGCGGTGCAAAGCCCTGAGTTTAATACCTAACACTGCAAAAACAAAAAGCAAAAAAAAAACTACTCATGCTGCAGTAGAGGTTATACACTAACAAAGAGACCAATGAAGTCTATAATAAGAACATTCTCATCTCCTTAGCTGTTCTGGATTTTGGGATTCCAGTAGGGATGATTCTTGTTGATCCACCTGGGGCCCTTCAACAGAAAAAAGATGCCCTCCATCCATCCACCTACCCGATATCTGCTCCACCACAAGTCAAGGAACAAATTGCCCCAGGCAGCTTGTTGTCCTCTAGAACCTTGGCGACTATTCTAGAAAGAATAGGCAATTAGTAGACAATAATTTTGTTTGTTTGTTTGCTTTTTGTACCAGGGATTGAACTCAGGTACTTGTGCCTGCAAGGCAGGCGGTGGAACCACTGAGCTAAATACCCGGCCCAATTAGACAATAATTTAAAGATTCTTTTTTTTTAATGAGGAATAAATCCAAACCACCAAAATCACCTTTTTCAACTTCCTCTCTCACCGTTCAAACATTCAGAACTGGATGTCTCCTCACATGTTAGAGATCGTTTTCAAACACTTATAGGCAGACAGAATTTTTTCCAAAAAAAAAAAATCTTAAGGAGAAAAATACAAAGAGCATAAACAGAAGACATAAAACATTGCTCAAGAAGTCCAAATAATCATTGTTTTCAAGTATTTTCTGCCAAGCTAGGAAGACATCTGGTTCAAGACGGGAGACAGGGACAAGATGTTGCTCAGTAGCAAAGCACATGCTTAGCTTGGGCAAGACCCTGGGTTCATATACCTTTTTTTGTCCCCCATTAAATTGCTAATTAGGAAATTAACAAGTGGGACCTAGATAGATGAATAAATTTACAGATAGACACATCAGCAATAGAAACATTTGAACACAATGCAAAATAAAACTCAGAGAAGTGTAAGAATGAAACTGGGAGGGAGGAGATCCCTGAAACCTAGGGTAGGTGCCACAGGGGAACAAAGGGGGCAGGATCTACTCTATGGTACCCTGAGGTGGCAAGAAACTACTGTCTGCTGGCCTCACAAGAAGCCATTTTACCCATTTTAGTCAGGAAGTATCAGTAACCTCAAGACTGAAACCCTTAAACAAGCAAGGATTATTCCCCACCAACTTAAACATTATAGCTAAGACTACAGTTAAATACTACTTAACTAAATTGTAAAAAAAAATGACTGAAGTAACTCTGCTTTTTCCCAAGTGGATTCTTCCTTCTATCCTGAGTTTGTGAAGGACCCACGGGGCAAAAGCCCTTTTCCATCAATTACGCTACTTTCCAATTTGTTTAACTTTCAAAAAGTTCCAAATCCCATACTCACTTCCACAGAAAAGATATCATCCACATACCTAATTAGGTGCCCCGAATGTCTTCCAAAAATGTCCTATTTACAGCTATCTTTTTTCTTTACCTTCCAGGATCCAACCAAGGATCACCCCTCCACCCACCCACAAGGGTCACAGCTGGCAGCAGTTTCCAAAGGGCTCAGCTTCTCCCTCAGACTCTGGGTACCCACGGCCTGCAGCATGGACTGCAGTCCCTCTAAGAGCTCCGCTGTGGTCTCTAACTCTGTTCTCCAGGTTACTTGGAAAGGATGAGGTGTTAACAATGTTACTCAGACAACAGTGGTTTATTGTTTAAAAAAAAAAAAAAGACCAGATTGATACATTGTGTCCGGACCAGGGTTGACTATCCTGGATTATAAATGGGGCCCCATGCTCTCTGGCCTTGAGTGCAGTGACACTGTAACTACACGTCCTTTTTAGCGCCTGAAAACCATGTTTATAGAATTCATACAAGAGATTTCTGGCTCCTGTGGGGCATTTGGCTTGTAAGTCAAGGTAACCCCAACACGTGCGCAATACGGAACACCTCTCTCTCTCTCACCTGCCAGACTACTCTGAATGTCTGAAGACACTGGGTGAAGAAAAATATCTGATGCCACCCTCCTGGCAAACCACAGCTTTCTGAATAGACAGAAGCACCACACAGGGCCTATCATCACCTTATGAGTAAGAAAGCTGAGGTCAATTTGAGAAGACTGCCAGTAGGCAATCCTGGCCTCAGCTGATCCCAGCAAAGTCTGCCATCACTGTACTTATTATCTCTGATTACAGAAATCAAATACTATTAATTCTCTTATTATCAAGCAGAATATATTAAACTCCCATATGAACATTTCAAACTCTTCAAAACTGCTAGCAAGGCTAGTATCAAAAGTAGTAGCTGTAGCCTGCACAAGGACCCGGTACCAGAAGGTTGGAAATTTAGCTCAGTGGTTCCGCCATCTGCCTCACAAGTACAAGGTCCCAAGTTCGATCTCCAGTACAAAAATAATAATAATAATAATAGCTGCTGAATAACAACTGGCACTGTGTCAGTTGTGGTTTTTAAAGTTTATTTTTTTGAATGCCTGAGGAAACTCATCATTTTTTATGTGCTTTATGTAATAATTAATTAGATATGTCCTGCTTTTTTATAAGATATGGTTTCCTCAATACCACACATTTCCCTTCAATTAAATAGTAACACATACCACCCTCTTTCTATACCCCACTTTTCAAACCCTAAGTCACTACAGTATTCCTACATAATAATCTAAAATTAAGAACCCTCTATCAGGCACAGCAGCACACTCCCAGCTACTGAGGAAGGCAGGAGGATCACAAGCTTGAGCCCGGCCTGGGCAACAGAGCAAGTCTCTGCCTCAAAATGTAAATATAAAAAAGGGTGGGGATGTGGCTCAGTGCAAAGACCCTGAGTTCAATCCCCAGGGAAGCGGGAGGTGGGTTTACATACACAACAAGCTCCCCACCCATCAACAATTCTAGAATCAGAGACTGCAGACCATGCATCCACTGGACATCAAGCAGGCATCATGGCCCGCGAGGGGAAGACACCCAGTACTCTACGTTGTCCACACTCCAGACTGACAAGTCCGTGACACTGACTTTATCCTCATCAGAGACGCCAAGTTCTCGAGTATGAGCAAAATGCTAATAAGTTTTTAACCAAGAAAGGCAGTACCATTTAATCAGCATTAGGTACATCAGTGGATTCTTCCTGGGTCCCAGTCTCTTCTCCTCACCCCCTGAAGGATCCAACCCAGGCCCTGAGTGTATTAGGAAAGTGCTACACCTTCAACCTCGTTTATGTTTTGTTAACGGTCTAAAAAATAAATAAGCAAGCAATCAGGCTGAGTAGAAATCTATTCTCAAAATCATAAGCATATTGAGTATTATCAAATATAACCCCTAAACTGCCAGGACAGTTCTTCTTCCACTAGAAATATTTTTATTTTCCAAGTAATGCTAACTTTTTAGTCTAGAGGAGTTCAACAATTATGTCAACATCTGGCACGTTTCCAGGAAGATAAATTAAATGCTCTGCCTCTGAAAGAGCTGTGTAAACTGCAAAATGATGAAACAACGTTACAACAACCAAAGGAGGAAGAGGTTATCCAAATTCCATGCTCAAATAAATATGACACTTTCACATCAGACTAAACTCAAGGCCTAGCAATCATTCTTTCAAGACTATGCATGCCCAGGAAAAAGAAAGCCACATATACTTACTTTGTGACAGCTACACTAATGAGGGAAGTTGTTGGGGCTCCTTTCCTTGAGATGAGTAAAAAAGAAAAAGACAAAAAAAAAGAGAATGAGATGAGGAAAACCACAAACACCTTCCATTATTACGCGGAAGCAAGTCTTTTTGATGAAAAGCTCTGTCCCATTACACAACAAATCAGTCTCATTACCCACAGAAATACACCCTTCAAGTTAGGGATCTAAAGGACTACTCAACCCTCGCGAAGTAAGATGGTAGAAGAGATGCTGAGTCCCATGTCGCACTGATCACAAGGTCTGTCACGTGAACCTCTGCGGCTCACAGCACCCGAATGAAGAGGGAAGCTACCAACTATGCCACTGGCCATTTGGATCACAATGCTGGGAAACAATGTGCTGCCATCATTAATCCTCCCAACTGTATTTATTTTACAGCTTTTGTGCAAATTCAACTGAGGGTGACATTTAAAATCATTACAGGGTGAGGATTTAGCTCACTGGCGCCACCGCCTGCTCCACGAGTGCTAGGTCCCGAGTTCAATCCCCAGAAACAAAAAAATAAAAATAAAAATAAAATTTAAAACGTAAGACCATTCCATCTGAAGGAGGGCTCAGTCTCGCAGGGAACCGAGCCCTGAACCTGAGGCGGGGAGCCTGACACAACGTCAGCATTAGAACTGAGTAACACAGCAACTAGGAGTGGAACTCGATCTGGGAGAGACGGAGGATGCTGCTGTATCCAAACAATCAAAATCAGTACTTTACCACTAGCAGCACACGTTACTCAACTTGCTAACTGAAAGAACAAGTACAGAGAATGTTTCAATATATCTAAAGTATTTTAGGAGTACATGACAATGGCTCCTTACTCCTGATAGGAAAGTGAGCAGAGATCTTACCACAGGCAGACATTCCCAGAGATCAACGCAATGGCATTGTTCCAGCCATATACCGCTACGGGGAAGTTGAATGCAGTGATGATCCCAACAAGGCCTACCGGATTCCACTGCTCGATGAGTACATGGCCAGGCCCTGGAGAGGGGAGAGGGAGGGGACGCGCTCCAGCCCAGGAGTTCAGTGCACACAAAGCCACTAAGTGGATTTAAACGTTACAAAGCATGGTTTTCCACCACAGGCTTCCGTGAGGTCTGAAATTTTTCACTTTTGGAACAAAAGTACACACACCAGACCAGGTGTCGTATCACTTGCGGGAGATGGGCACTTAACACAGAACAGAAGTATTTCTTACTAAATGGTGCCTCCGATCACGATGTTCATTATGCTTCTGACCCTCATGAGACACAAGAGAACTTTAGAGTGGTGCTAGAAGACACTCTAAGAGATGGGCCAGTAGAAGGCAAAACATGACCAGAAGGCAGGACTTGGAACTCAGGTCTATGTTCTTTGTTGCCTGGTGATGCCTCGGACCAACCTCTCCAAATTTAAAATAAAGTGGCTCATTTACATGCTCATGTTGACTGAATGAATTACATAAATTTCATATCCACTCTAAGAAAATTAAAAACACAGATTCAGGTGAGGTGGCACACGCCTGTAATCCCAGCACCTGGGAGGCAGAAGCAGGAAGACTACAAGTTCAAGGCCAGTCTGGAGACACAGTGAGTTCAAGGTTTGCCTGGACTACATAATGAGACCCTGTTTCAACTAACAACAACAACAAAATAAATAGCAATGTTTATATTTTACATACTAACTTGAAAGTGAACCATAATCTCACAAGGGCTTATTTTAATAAAGGCAGCTGGAATGAAGAACCAGAGCAAAGAATGAAGGTTCACACACCCCGGTTCAACCACAGGCCAGCTGGACAGGCAGCACCTGCCACCGCCCTCCTGGGGACCCCTCTGCAGCCCCCTCCCAGCCCTCCCTGCCACCCTCTCCGTCCTACTGAGGTCCCTCCTCTGCTCACAGCGCAGTATCTGCTGGGCGCTCAAGGTACATTGCAAACTCCTCATTACCAGGAATATCCCTTCCTGAGGGCCCCGGGCCCCTCTCCACCTCCCCAGTCGGCCTCTCCCCCAAGGACCCTCCAGCGGCACTGAAGCAATGCATTTCCTAAATCGGCCACTCTCCCACCCCAAACTTGGAACAGGCTTCTGCCCTGTATAAAGCAATCCCAGCTCCGGCCCTGTATCTCCCTCTGTCTCCTATGAGGCCTTTCCTGAGGGCACACAGGCAAGCAGCATCCCCTATATGCCCACCAATCTGTCCCCACCCCTCACGGTGCCTGCCAAGCCTTATCACAGGGACCTCCCACTCTAATCAAGGCTGTGCACCATACTTCACTGACCGATGGTAAAACTGTTAAACCTCCTGGCACCACGCAGGCTTTTCACAAGCATTTATTTCCTAAGTTAGTAGTCAGTTACCCCAAAGCCTCCACACGGATCAACAATCTTTTCTTAAAAATATATCAGTACTGAAAAGCGTTATAACTGGTGAGACAGGCACAATAGCAGGTATAAATCAAAGAAGTTACTTGCACATGTATACTTCCCCAAACTGCATGTTTTTTTACTGTTTTTTAAACTGGAAAACACTTGAAAGTGTTCAAGGACATAAAATTAATTTTGGATAATGGAATTACTCTTCTATATCTAATTAAGGACATGAACAATACATTTCAAGAGGCTTCTAGCCAGGTATAAGACCTATACCTATAATCCCAGATACTCAGAGGGTGAGACAGGAGGATCAAAAACTCAAGGCCTGCCGGGCACTTAGCAAGACCATCTCAAAAAGACAAAATAAAATAAAAATGGCTGGGGACATAGCTCAGTGGTAGAGCTTGCATGTGTGAGGCCCTGGGTTCGATACCCAGTACCACCCATCATGCAAAGAAAAGAATGCCTTGTTTTAAGATATTTCTTCTCCTGATTATAAATGTCATATACTACCCATCATGGAAATTTCAGAAAACACAGAGAACAGATGACAAGAACCCAATAATTCTACCATAGAGACATTCCATCAACGCTGTAAATATTACCAGGGCAGAAACCCTCATCATCAGCGAAACAGCCTCAGAGGGCATGGCTGGTCCTGGCAGCATAGTTTGTAACTATGAAAACTTCAGTAAATATCTGTCATCGGAGAGCTAGATCTAATGTTTTATAACAAAACAGCCATTTAAAAAAATGAAGAGCTGGGGTGCAACTCAGTGAGACAGCAGCTTGCCTAGCATTCACCAGGTCCGGAGTTTTAGTCCCAGTAGCTTAAAAAAGTAAATAAGATAAAATGACGAAGGATGCCTCTTACTGTACTAATATGAAACCATTTCCAAGATGTACTAAGTAGAAAAAAAGCATAGAACATGCTGTTGTTTAAAAACAAAGACATGGGTCAGGGATTGGGCTCAATGGTTCCGGCGCCTGCCTCACAAGAGCAAGGACCTGAGTTCAATCCCCAGTAGCAAAAAAATAAATATATAGAGAAGGGTCCTTTCCTTCTACAAGCCCGCAAACATTTGTTATTGTTTGATTTCTTGATAGCAGCCATTCTTTGTGGGGTGAGGAGGAATCTCAGTGTTGTTTTCATCTGCATCTCTCAAATGACCAGTGATATGGAACATTTTTTCATATATTTACTTGCTGCTTTTACTTCTTTGTCTGAGGAATGTCTGTTCATTTCAGATTCCCATTTTTGAATGGGGTCTTTATATTTCGGGGGGGCTGATTGTTTTCAATTCTTTATATATTCTAGATAATAGTCCTTTGTCTGAGAAGCAGCTGGTAAAAATTTTTTCCCACATTGTAGGTTGTCTCTTAGTTCTGTTGATGGTTTCTTTTGCAGTGCAGAAGCTTTTTAATAAGATGAGATCCCAGTTGTTCTTTCTGCTAGTTCCCGTGCTACTGAGGATTTGTTCATAAAGTCTTTTCCTATGCCAGTGTCTTCAAGAGTTCTGCCTAACTTATCTTCCAGCAAGTTTAGTATTTCTGTTTTAATATTCAGATCTTTAATCCACTTGGATTTTAATTTAGTGCATGGTGAAAGATAAGGGTCTAGTTTTAATTTTTGGCAGGTTGAGATCGTTGGTAGGAGTGCAGACTGGTGCAACCACTGTGGAAATCAGTATGGAGACACCTCAAAGAGCTGGGACTAGAGGATCCATTTGACCCAGCCATCCCTCTGCTGGGTATCTTTCCAAAAGAATTAAAAGAATCATATCACAGTAGTATATGCGCACCTATGTTTATAGTGGCACAGTTTGTAATAGCTAAAACTTGGAAACAGCCCATTTGCCCATCATTTGGAAACTGGATAAAGATGTGCTTTTTCTATAAAATGGAATACTACTCAGCCATAAAGAATGAGAAATTAGATTCATTCATTCATAGGAAACTGGATACATATTGAGGATATGCTCCTAAGTGAAATAAATAAGTCACACATGTGTAAATACCCAATAGTTTCTCTGGTGTGAATAAACTATAATAGTACATTAGATCCTAATGAGATAATTGACAATGTGAAATAGGAAGTAAAGGGCTAAAGGTGTAGGGAAAGTGGGTAGGGTAGGGGAAAGGTAATAAGGGAAAAGAAAAAAAATATGAGAAAATGAAAAAATGGAAATAAAGTGTTTGTAAATGGGGAGGGTAGGAAGGGGTGAAGGGAGGGCAGGGACAAGGGGGAAAAAATGAGAACCAAGACCTGTCATGTAAAGGTACAAGATCCCAATAATGAATGTAACTGTACTGTATACCTAAAATGTACCAATAAAGGAAAAAATAAATAAGTAAATAAATAAAAATAAAAACAAAGACATGCCTGTAATCCCAGCACTCGGGAGGCTGAGGCAGGAGAATTGCTACGAGTTCAAGACCAGCCTGGGCTACATAGCGAGTTCCAGGACAGTCTTAACTACATAGTGAGACCCTGTCTCCAAAAACATAAATAAATAAATAAACAAACAAACAAACAAAGACACATACTTGCCTATATGTGAATAAAAGTTCTAAACATACACATGAAATGGGAAACATTCACAATATAAAGAGTAGCCAGGGAGTAGAAGGAAATCTTTTACCTTTTACCTTTTAATCTTTTCTCACTTTATGCTAAGCATATAACATGTCCTCAAAAAATGAAATTTAAAAAGCAGTAAATACTACCTTCCCATGAAAGTGTGGGAGTGTGGGGTTGGAAGTCATTTTTTTTTTTTTTTTTTGGCACCAGGGATCAAACTCAGGGCCTTGCACTTGCAAGGCAGGCATGGCCCCACTGAGCTACATCCCCAGCCCAGAAGAAATCTTCATAAGCATTATTTTCAGTACATACCAATCATTTACCAAAATTACCTAAATATTTTCCTTAAGATTTGGCACTTTAAATACCTTCTAGTATCACTGAGACCACATTGGCTATCTTTAATATAAACATCAGTCATATTTTAGATTTGGTTTGGTTTTTTGAGACAGGGTCTCACTATGCAGTTCAGCTGGCCTTGAGTCACTATGTAGCCCAGGCTGGTCTCAAACTCAGTGATCCTCCTGCCTCAGCTTCCTGAGTACCGGGATTACAGTTGTGCACCACCATGCCCAACTGTTGGTTTTTAGACAAAGTTTCCGTAAGTAGTCCAGGCTGACCTCAAACATGTGGTGATCCTTCTGCCTCGGCCTCTCAAGTGCTAGAATTACAGGTGTGCACCACCATTCTGGGATACATTTTAGATTCTTTACTTAGATTCATAAAAATGGCTTTAAACGTAAGACTTTTGGGTATATTTCTAGATTGTTTTCAAGAAGAGTTGAAAGAATATCTCAGTCGTGGACTTCCAAAACTGGGTTTTATGTTTAGAACAAACAATATAAAAGAGGTTCCTGACTAAGCCAGGCACGGTGGTGCACATCTGAAATCCCAGCTCTTGATCTAATAGTCTCACCTATTTTAATTTGCACTTCTCAGAAAGATTAAAGATATTTTCACATATTTATATCCTACTTGCATCCTTCTTTTGCAAACTACACACAGCCCGAGTAGTTTATGGAAATCTTTTTATCAGAGCACGAAACTCAGCTCCCCTGACCTCATGGCTTACTTTCCGAAGGCAGGACAGGTCCGCCGATCATCCGCGACAGGCCAACGGCGTAATCACAAATGTCCACGTACTCTTGAACTTCTCCCATACTTTCCACTAAGATTTTCCCCATCTCCAAAGACACCTAAAATATAAAAAACGAAGTAGAATTTCCTCAACAGAATTCATATTTTAAGGGCCAGGGATTTAGCTCAAGTACAAGGACCTGAGTTTAATCCCTGGTACCAAAAAACAAAAACAAAAAAGCATATTTTAAATATTAAATTGACGAGGCAAAAGTGAAAAAACATTATTTTGTGAAGGTAATAACGAAGCAAAGCCTTTTTATTTTTCTGAAAAAGTTTAAACCAGAGAACTGCTGGGCATGAGGGTAAATGCCTATAATCCCAGCTACTCGGGAGGCTGAGACAGAAGAATGATAACTTCAAGTCTAGCAAGACCCTGCCTTACAATAAAAAGGGCTGGAAGAATAACCCCGCACTCCCTGGGTTGAATCCCAGTACCCAGGAATTTCTTCCCTCTTTCCTGTCCATCTTGTTAAATGTTCCTCTAAAGAAAGGATTTTTTTTTTTTTTTTTTGGTACCAGGGATCAAACTGTGGTCCTTGCACTTGCGAGGCAGGCAGCAGAACCACAAAGCTAAATCCCCAGCCCTAAAGAAAGGAATTTTTAAGTTCATAAATTGCTTTTATAATCACAATCACATATACAGAAATGCATGACAGCCACTTCCCCACCCCACAGATGATGTAGAAACCACAGAGTATTTTACCAAGCTTCCCAGTACGCGGATCTTCTCCCGCAAAGCATCACCGATCTGTCTTACTATTTCTCCTCGCTTTGGAGCAGGAACCTAAGAAAAGAGTGGAATTTTCACATCTGATTCAACGTGTGAAGCCAACCTAAAACAGTGTTAAATATGCACTGCAGAGAAACAAAATACAATCACTTTAAAGAAGACTTTTTGATCCCACCAAGACTTCCATACGGCTAAGTACTGGGGCTAAATTTGGAAGCAAGATACTCATTAGGCTAAGATCTATCAGGAGGTAAGCAGAGTGGAAAAGGCAACAGATAATTACAAACTGCCCAGGGCTACAAATACAAAATGGCACTGAAACACAGAAGAGCAAGGCTAGAGGCAAATGTCAAGCACTTTACCTAAGTTTGGCAAGAAATATCTCTAAATTGAGAATGAAGTTGAAGTCTGAGGAACAGAAAGTCAGACACAGAGAAAAAACACAGAAGAGGGATGAAGGAACACACAGGGGCTGGACGGGAGCACAGTGCATCAAAAGCTAGTGACATTCAGTGTCAGAATCTGACTCTGAGAGTAACGTGAAATCTTTAACGGTTGTTACGGTGTAGAATAAGATGGCTTGCTTTTGTCTTTCAGTATCACTTTCCGATGGGTAGAGAATAAATGAAAGAGAAAGTGTAGAAACAGCGAGATCAGTTAGGAACATACTACAGTAGCCCAGGGAAAGGAGCACAGCGACTTAATCTTAACACTCAGTGGTAACAAAAGAGACCGAACATGAACGTGGGTGCATTTTGGAAACAGCACCGACAGGACACACTAATGAGAAAGATGCAAGAAACAGGAGAGACGGAAAACATTAAGGATGACTCTCAGGTCTCTGGATTGATAGCTAGACAATTAGCAGAGGAAGACACTCTGGAGAGAAGTGCCGTGGTTTTGGGGAACAAAGTACGGACTGCGCCATACTAGATTTTGAAAAGTGACTTTCCCCACTGTGACGAGCACCCTCTTCTCTCTCCTCCCTGTCCTCCTTCTGAGGGCAGCTGAAAGGACCTCCCCAAGTCCGGCCCCAGAGTTCTCCACTGTCCTCATCACCCCACCGCACAAGCTCGCCCCACAGCACCTGACTGCGAGCTTTACTTTGCTCTCTTCTTCCACAGTACACCACTGTCTTAGCATAGCTAAGACACAGGAAATAAAAACTTACAATGTGAACTGAATTAGTGCAGATCCTATACATTTGACAGCACAGGGCTTGGATTCAGCACTATTTCAACTGAATTTAGGGCCAGGGATTTAGCTCAGTGGTTCCACCACCTGCTTCACAAGTGCAAGGTCCCGAGTCTGATCCCAGGTACCAAAACAAAAAAAAAAATCAACTGAATTTAGCCAGCATATTTTATAAAGTTTAGTAAAATTGGCTAACTTCAATCTGAATGACCAGTATACTTGACCTTTTACCCCCCATTTTGTACATCATTTTAAAATAGTCATTACACACTTCCTATGTGCCAAATATGCAGGTCCCTGGGACACTACTGCAAACAAGGCAATTACAGTTCCTGCCCATGAGACTGAGCATTCGGTGGGGTAGTAGAGACCAGAAGAGTTACAAAGTGGTTTAAGAAAGGCCAGGAAGGGGGCACAAGATTATACATGAGCTCAGAAATAGGAATTTAGCATGGCTTGGCAATGTGGGAGCAGACATTTTAGAGTCTACAGTAAGACCTGAGGCATGACTGGTGCTTGCCTGGTGAGGAGTTAAAGAAACCATAGGAAGCCAGGTGCAAAGTTATATACCTGTAATACCAGCACTTGGGAGGCTGAGGCAGGAGGACTGCAAACTGAAGTCCAGTCTGAGCTACACAGCAAGACCCTGTCTCACAAAAAAAAGCCAAGCTAGTGGCAAATGCCTATAATCTCAGCACTCTGGGAGGTTCAGGCAGGAGGATCACGACTTCAAAGCCAACCTGGGACACATAGTTCAAGGCCAGCCTGGACTACATAACAACACCCTGTCCAGTTTAAAACACAAAAAAAGGAGGGGCAGGGGATTTAGCTCAGTGGTTCTGCTGCCTGCCTTGCAAGTGTAAGGTCCTGGGTTCAATCCCCAGCACCAAAAAAAAAAGGAAAGAACAAAAGAAAAAAATTATGTTCTTTGTAAATTTCCCAATCCATGATACTCACAGCAACAGAAAACAAACTAAAAAAAAAAAAGAAAGATACAATTTACAAAGTCCACAACTTGGTAATTGGTCACTGAACATTGACTGTCAACTCTGACTATAGTTTCCAGAGAGAAACCACAAGGGAACATTCAAAACAGACATTACCCCAAACTACTCAAACCTGGCATCTTTGGTTTCTTCAGCTTCCCAGGCGAGTCTTAGGAGCAGCGCGAGCACAGAAAGTTGGGAACAGGGTTGCGGAGAAGGAATTTCAGGAGAAGCAGGAAACAAGGAAGGCAGCCATGTTTCCAGGGTGAGTACAACTGTCCCGGAAAGACCAGATGTCAGCAAGTCCAGGCCCATCACCAATGGGCAACAAGTGTCCTGCACACTTCACGCACAAAGTCGTGTTTAGAATGGCAGCTAAGACAGCCATGTGAAGGGAGCTAAACACATGGAAGGAAGGCACTTTTAGCCAAGACTTTGGGAAAGCTGGAGGGATGGAGCACAACTGTAGTCCAGACAGTGGGAGGCTGAGGCAGAAGGAGCTCAGGAGTTCAAGGCCAGCATAGGCTACAGGGCAGGAACCTGATTCAAAACAAAAGCTAATGATCTGACATTTCTTTTCACAGAGAGCAGAGATGGCCAATAACAGTTCTCCTCAAGGGAAGGAAGAGACTCCAGCTGTTCCTCATCAGAGATGAAGAGGAAAACAGGTTGCAGAAACAAGCAGCCTTCTGGACTGGAAACGGCTCACTAGGAAAGCAGCAAGTCTCAGTTTCCCTGATCAGGTCCTCTGTGGTGGGTTTCAGGTAAGAAAAGACGCGACCTGGAGAGGCGGCTACTTGGGACTGAACCCAGAGAATGCTGAGCTACATTCCAGCCCTCTTATTTTAAAACAGAGTACCACTAAATTGTCCAGGCTGGGTTCAAACTTGCAGTCTTCCTATCACAGCCTGCACAGTAAACTGGGATTATGGGTATGCATCACCACACCCAGCAGAAATCTTTTTCTTTTTCTTGTTTTGCTTTTTCAAGACAGGTTCTCACTATACAGTCCAGGCTGGCCATGAATCCACTGTGTAGCCCAGGCTGGCCTCAAACCCACAATCCTCCTGCCTCAGCCTCCTAAGTGAGGGGATTATGGGAATGAAGTACCACACCTGGCAAGAAATTACTTTTGTTTTGTTTTTTGAGACAGGGTCTCACTGTGTAGTTGAGACTGACCTGAACTCACTATGTAGCTCAGGCTGGTCTCGAACTCACAGTGATCCTGTGATCCTCCTGCCTCAGCCTCCTGAGTGCTGAGATTACAGGCGTGCGCCACTACACCCGGCCAAGAAATTACTTTTTATAAACTACTTTTTTCATATAATTACATTGTTTACTTTTCCCTCAAAGAAAAAATGTTCCTGGGCCAGGGATGTAGCTCAACAGTGCTGCACCTACCTGGCAAGCACGAGGTACTGAGTTCAGTACCCAGCACCAAGCAAAAAAGAAAAAGAAAAGAGTTCCCTTGGAAAAATTCCAAGCTTAACTCAAATGAACTGATGACACAGTGGTTTGTCCTCATGCAGGAGCCAGTAGGAAGGGAGAGATCCACCAGGGAGGCCGGCATGAGGGTGGCAGCTCCGGTCTGCTCTACCTCGAGAGGTCACTGTCCTGAGGAAGCACGGTTAGGAAAACTTGCTTCTACCCTAAACCTGGAACTCGAATTTTAACAAGGAAGATTCACAACTGGCCCAATTCTTATCACCCAGGAAAGCAAGCTGTTCACTCGGCACTGTACTCCATTTAGAGATCTAAGCATAAGAGGCTGACACCACACCGGGGGTAACAGCCAGAGGAGGCCCAGAGAGAAGGAACAGCAGCTGCAAGAAAAGCAAAGCACAATGTTCAAGAAAGGCAGTCACAACAGGGACCATCCCCTAGGGCAAAGCAAGAAGGCTTCAAAGCTAGTTCAGGAGAAAACAAGAAGCTTAGTTCACTCAAACTTTTCCAAACGTGTCTGCATCTACTCCAAGTAAATGCACATATGCAATAAATGTTTCTGGTCACAAGACACGGGAAGCTGCAATATCATTCAAAAGAATGCATTAAAAACGTGAACCCTAATGTAAGTGGTATTTTGTTAATAACGAACGTAGCAGGACTGGGCGGGGGATGCACCTCAGTGACACCATGCCTGCCTGGCAAGCACAAGGTCCCGAGTTCCATCCCTGATACCGAAAAATAAAATAAAATAAAATAATGTGGCAGTATTGACCCATGAATTGTAACAAATGTGGCACCAACGCAAGAAGTTAAAAATGGTGGAAATGTGGGAAGAGGGGCAAGGGAATTCTGTATTTACTATCCATGCTTTTATGAAATAAAACTGCTCTAAAAAAACAAAACTGCGCTAAAAAAAAGGAGAAATTATCCATAGTGGCACAAACTGTAATACCAGCTACCTTGCAGGCTGCGGCATAAGTGTCACAACTTCAAGGCCATCCTGAGTCACTTAATGAGATCCTGTCTCACAATAAAACACACAACGGGCTGGGGATGCACCTCAGGGAAAAAGTGCCTCAGGTTGAATCCCCAATACTGAAAAAAAAAGGATTTTCAAAAGCATATATATGGAAAGCCAATAAATAATTTAAAAACCACATAATAATTGCATATAATACATAAAACTGGTATATAATATAATCATAAGTCACAAAACTTTTCATATACCTCATACATATGTATGTATAAATCATAATGAGTAAACACACAGGAGACTGGAAGAAAATGTAACAAAACATAATAATTACTTTTTTTGGAGAAGGTTGAGATTATTTTACTGCATTTTTTTAAACAAAGAATATGTCTTACATTTATGATGGCAAAGTAAATAAAAGTAACTTTGAAACAGTAAATGACACAGTTTGGAACACCATTCTCTACCCAGATAGAGTGAACTTTACTAAACACACTGTTGACCTATATTTTTCCAGTCAAGGATTTTTTTTGGCATGTAATGGAACCCTAGGATTACAGGGGCCAGGGATTTAGCTCAGTGGTTCCTGTCACCTGCCTCGTAAGCGCAAGGACCGGAGTTCAATCCCCGGTACCAAAAAAAAAAAAAAAGCATTAAAGGAGAGGAAAGATGGTCTCTGTACTTTCTACAAAGATGATTTTAGCTAACAACACTGCCTCAACTCAGGAAGTCTGTCCCCATTCTGCCCGACCCCCGCCTCCAACCCCTGCAGGGACTGACTCGGAGAGATCTCAGGCTCAGCAGTCCCACACTCAGAAGCAAACGGCTCTAAAGCGTACTGAGACTTGTCAGGTGCCAGGTCCTCCCAGAAGGAGGAATTAATCAATGATTAATTCCCTTAACCCTCACAACCAGCACAGAAGATGGGCTGGCCTCCCTCTTTAAGACAAAACATTCAGAGAGTGGAAGACAGAGGGAGACAGAAAGGCTACCCCTGCTCGGGGACCAGCCCCTACCTAGTGACCAACCAGAGTGGCTCTCAGCAGCAGTCTTGATTCTCGCTGGTGCTCTTTTAACCCCCAGGGGAAACTCAGAGACTAAAGGAGTAGACTGTCCACAGGCAGTGCCAGCCTCAGCCTGAAAAAGAAATGCTGCAGCTGGCTGCTCTTGTGGCTGGCATGTTAACATGGCCTCCTGCAGGGACCACTCTCCCAGGAATATGTGAGGGAAGGAGGAAGGAGGAAGTGGTATTTTAACATAGTTCACACCTCCTTTACTGGCTTACTTTATAACATCCGTGCAGAATAGTCATGGCTTGCATCTATAGGGCATCAGTACAGAGTGCTAATGTGTTTAAAAGTATTCACTGACTAAACGCCAATGATAGAAAAGACACTGCCCTGAATATCCAGTCTTTTATTTATCTTATCACAGTTACCACAGGTAACTTCTGTGCTCTGGGCCACAAAGGTCATACTTACATCTGCCCAGACTTTCCAAGCTTCTCTTGCTTTCTTTACAGTTTCTTCATAGTCTGCCACACTGGCCTAAGTCAAGCATGAAGAGGAGAAAAAAAGAGTAGGAAAGGTTAGTGATGACCGCCTCCAAAACACTCTGACATTTTTTGGAAAAAAAATCTCTGGGTGTCCCTAAGACTTGTAGCTGAGGATGAGTTCCGGTCTTTTAAAAACTGGCTACAACCAGTAAGATAGGATGAGATCCAGCTGTGCTTCAAAATCTTGTTCTTGGGCCAGCAATGTAGCTCAGTGGTGCTGCACCTGCTTGGCAAGCGCAAGGTCCTGAGTTCAATCCTTAGCGAGCGTGTGCACGCACACACGCACACACGCACACACACACACACCAACAAAAACCTTGTCTTCCACAGCACGATCTGTTCTCCATACCTGGATACAACTGGTTGTGCTACTCATCAGTAATACAGATTATCAGGCTCCAACCCAGACATAAGGAGTCAGAAACTTGAACAACAAAACCTCAGGTGATTCAGAAGCACTGCCTTAAATGGACCCCCCCTCAGTCCTCTCTATAGTTCACCTTTTTTTTTGGTACCGGGGATCAAACTCTGGTCCTTGCATTTGCCAGGCAGGTGCTGGAACCACTGAGCTAAATCCCTGGCCCTACAGTTCACCTTTTTAGGGCATACCACTCCCGCCCAAAAAGTGGTCAGTCTTTCCCAGACATGCTTAAATGTCAAAGGAAAAAACCAGATTCATTATTCTCTGCATTTGTACTTTGGTATTGCTCTTGGCCTCCCTAATAGGCTTCTCTCTCTAAAGAAAAGTTGCAAACTCCCTGTAAGCAAGTTGAATTTTAAAAACTTACCTGTCTGACTCTTGCTATTGGCTCATTGTTAGCAGGGCAATAGGTAGTAATAACCTTAAAAAAAAAAGATGACCGTCATTTACAGCAACTGTAATCCCTTCCAAATTAAGAAAATAGACCAAAGAGCAGGAGAAAATTCAATTTCCATTTCTCTCCTAAATAGCAGAAACCACCTTTCTGTAAGACCCTTGCCATCTTAACATTAGGTATATACACAAGGGCTTTAATGTAACCAGTTAGTCCAGTTCTTTCTCCGTAACAGACCTCTGTGGGAGTTTTCCTTACTGTTTCTCTCCCTTTCTCTGCCCACCCTCTGGTAAGATGAAGTAGCCAAGTCTAGACAGGATGGGAAAGGCCCGCACCCACGTGAACTGGATAAGTCTCAGGTTCAGTAGAAAGGCAGAGCCAAAGTTCAGCTAAAAGGCCTTCAGGAGAGAATCTCATGATCAGATGGCCCAAGCAAACAGGATGAAACATAGGAATTTGGGGAACAGTTAAAATCATCTGCACCTCCTACAGCCACAGATAACCAAAAAAACGTGTTTCCTCTAACTATGCAGTTAACTATATAACATTCCTGTGTTCAATGCACATAACATTTTCCTATAAAAGCTCCCTTCTGCGTGCTCCTCTCTAAAAATATGGGCGATAATAACCTTACGTTTCCACTGCGTTCTATAAAAGCATTTTATTAAACAGTAACTTGATTCCAGGCACGATGTTAAGCTCTGGGAAACACAGAAATCTGAAAATCCCGTCCTCTTGCAGTTCACAGGATTTTAGTAAGCGCAAGCTTGCAAAGGCCAAAGGGTTTCAGAAAACAGGACAACATAAACGTACCCTGTGGAACATCACCTGCGGGGCAAGTCCATTTCAAGAACTACAGTCCTATTAAGTCTAATTATACGGCAAAATGTGCGACGCTTCTCCCTACCGTCCCAAAGGAGACTGCGCCAGACAGCTTTAAGTAAGCTTCAATATGAAATCAATTCTTCCTCGCACACAAGGACCTAACTAAATGTTCTGTGGCTACTGTTCACCACACGAGAAAATTTTTACTGTGCAGCTTTAAAACGTCCCATCCTGTGCAAACGTCTTCGGCGGCCGATCTCGGAAGTCCGGCAGGGCAGGGCCCGCCCTCCGGGTCTCCCGGGCTCAACCCCCGAGGCCGAGATTTCCCGGGCGCACGCATACCTCGCCCCGACCGCCCCAGCTTCCATTGTACACGCCCTCGTTCTCCTCGCGGAGTCCCAGCTCTTTCAGCCACGCGTACTGAGGCTCATCGATCAGCAGAGTGGACATGAAGGCGGCAGGCCTGCGGCAAGAAGGACCGGAGAACTCGCTGGACTTTGCAGCGTGAACACAGAGCGCGCGAGCCAAACGCCACATACTGCGCCCTGCCCCGGAGGCTCGCTGCGCCTGCGGCGGGGGAGAGGCAGCTGAAATGGGACGGCCCCGCCTTCCCGCCGGGAGAGCCCATTGGACAGACCTGGAC
>NW_022900915.1:4135641-4141377 GCF_012274545.1 Fukomys damarensis
CCGGACACGCCCTCGCGCCCCCGCCCGCGGTCTTCCGGCGGAGGCCGGACCTGAACCCTTCCCAGGCAGAACTGGGGGTGGCGAGGGGAGGCAGCGAGAGGACTGCTGCCCTCTGGTGGAAGACACCGGAGCCCCGGCGCGGACTAGCAATTCTTTCCAGCAAAGTGCTGGTTCTACAGTGCAGTGGGATCGCTTCTCGGCCTTTTACACTTTTAAAACCAAGTGTAAAGTGCAGTGGGTTACAGAAGAGCTTCTCACAGTGCAACCAGCATCTAGTCACTTGCTTAGCATTCAGCTCGCGTTCCGGAATCTGCATTTCAGTCTCTTCAACCATGGTCCCTGGAGTGTTTCTAATGGGAAGAGGGAAAAGATCGTTCTCACTGCTTTTGGTAAATTACAAATTGTTTCCGAATAAATGAAAAATATTAAATTATTGCATATCCTTCTAAATATCCTGCCTGGGTATATTTTGAAGAATAAGGATGGTTTGGATCGATTTCCTTCATTGTCCATTTCCTCTACCTCCGAAATGTCCTATCCACTCAACCCCAAACTACACCCTGGCCTGGCCCATCTCATCCCACAACGCTTGAGCTACTACTCTGCATAAGGGAGATACTAAATCCCCATTCGCATCACACGGATATGAATTAGCTCAGTGGTTCCGCTGCCTACCTTGAAAGCAGAAGGACCTGAGTTCGATCCCTGGTACCAAAAAAAAAAAGGGGGGGACTCTGATTCCCAACACCCCCCTTTTTTTCCCTGTACCGAGGACGGAACACCGAGCCTTGTGCATGCTGGCTAAGCCCTCCACCAGTGACCCATGTCCCAGCCCTTTTTACTTTTGTTGTGAGTTGGGGTCTGGCCTCGAATTTGGGCTCCCCCTTGGCATGTCAGCCTCCTGACTAACTGGTATCACAGGTGTGCACCCCTGCACCTGGCTCCAACCTTTTCAAAATACTTTCCACGACTTGCCTGGTGGCTTTCCACCGTATGGCCAGTCACTTTGTTTCCATACAAAGCCTGTGCTTTCTTCCTGCTGTCTGCCCTTGATAGTCTCTTCATTTGTTCGACCCTTCCTTCTGTCTTCTTTCAAGCTTTACCTGGCCCACCTTATATGGGATTTGAACAAACACCATGTCAAGCACCTACCAGGAACTAGTAAATACTCCAGGTATTTACTAGTAAATACTTCCATTTGTAAAGGTTGTATTTCCCATCAGGACCAGGAACATCTCTGACTGGTCTGTGCATTCTCTGTTACACCAAGCTCCCAGAAGAAGGAAGAAACAAGGCTGTGAACAGGTCTAGGAAGGAATAAGAAGAGATGCCTCACCTAGCATTGGCAATTTCTGATGGCACCCAGTTATTATCTGCCATCCATGCCGGGACCAAGGTGTTAACTTTCCTCATTTTTTTCCCTGGTTTGGGAAATTGAGTCCAGGGCCTTCTCACAGAGTTACATCCCTAGCTCTTTTTCAAAATTTTTTGTTTGGTTGGTTGGTTGGTTTTTTGAGACAGGGTCTTGTTCTGTAGTCCAGACTGGCCTTGCAACTCATTATGTAGCCCAGGCTAGCCTTGAACTTGAGGCAATCTTCCTGCCTCAGCCACTACATGTGGCTTAGTATTTTTGTTTTGAGACAGGGTTTTACTAAGTCGATAACTTGCCCATGTTCAGCTTGAACTGGCAATCCCTCTTCTCAGTTTCCAGAGGGCAAGGCAGATAGATATGCACCACCATGCCCAGCTAATTTTTCTGACTTTAATTCTCAGATATTTTACCTCATTTCTGATCAGTTTCTGTCACTCAACATGATTCTTTGGCCTTGTGCAGTGGTATATGTCTGTAAACCCCAGATACTAGGGGTACTGAGGTAGGAGGATAATAAATTCAAAGACACCTAGACCATTTGGCTGGACCTTGTCTCAAAATTAAAAAGGGATGGGGTACAGCTCAGTAGTAGATTATGCCTGGGTTCAATCCCCAACAATGTAAAAAGAAAAAGATTCTTTGTATATGTATTCCTCTCCTCTCCTCCATTTGATTCAACAAAATGAAAAGTCATTCAAAATTGCGCTTAAGTTTTAGGAGCAACATATAAATCTCTGAAGGAATGCTGGGTGTATTCTTACTTTTGAAGAATAAAGGTGGCTTGGATCGATTTCATGGCTTCCTTGGCTTCGCTAAGTCCGTGAGAGAGGACACCTTTTAGACCAGTTCTGGGAAGACAGGAGCCAGCACCACTTTCTTTGACAGCAGGGTCACCAACTCTCCTCCACCTCCATTTTTCAAAATTCACTTGGTCTTGCCCAATAAGAGTTCAGGAGAAATCAGAACTGATGATGTTTTCCTCCTATTTGGTGCTCGGGACTTGAACCCAGGACACTACATGCTAAGTGACACCACCACTTCCCCAGCCCCAGAAACAAGGAATTCTGGTGGGCAGAGCAGGAAGAGATACAGTTAAAGGAATCACGTATGAAAGTCCTTTGGAAACTGGAAAGCCCTGTAAAAATGTACTTGTACTTTCTGAATTCAGTACAGGTTAAACCAGTTCTGTTAAAAGTGGCAGAGTTTGAAAATGTCCAGTTTGGCTTTTCTAACAACTTTGTGTAAACCCAAGTTCTTGAAGAAAGTTGAAGAATAAATTTGAAGACAAAAGGAGGAATTTAGGAGAGTGCTCATAATAAGAAAAAAAGCTCTTGGTGAAGGGAAAGTCCCACATGCTTTTTTTTTTGGTCTAGCCTTCTACACATAGGCAGAGTGAGGAGGATCCTGTCAAAGGAAATGAGTTCAAAAGAGTTGTTTTTAAAAAAAAAAAAAAAAGATGGTTATCTTACATTTCTAATGTTTTCTGAAGTCAGGTTGAAGTCCAGGTCCCAAGGTTATTAACTTAGCATACTTGGCCTAATAAGTATCTTTTCTAGGAGGAAAGGTCCTTATCTGTCTATTCTTATTTTAATCTTTTATCTTTCTTGTTGTGTTCAGCTTTCCATCTCTAAGCTTGGTTTAGCTGCTTGATTAATTTGCTATTTAAATTTACTATTTTTTGACCCTATCATTAGGTTGCTCTAACTGCCTACTCATAATAACTACATGACACTACTACAGTAGGGTAGTGATTACACACAGGTACAAATGGCATCTGCTTAGATACCCTCAGTGAACACCAGCTATCCTTATTTTTCAAAGCTATCTGGCTAGGAGATTCGTACAGGAATGTGACCTGAATAGATCTGCTTACTTTTTTAGTAAAAGCTCCACCATCCAGGATACCATTTCAGTCTCAAAGCTCAGAACCTGATTTGTCCATGATACCTTAGTGACTGCGCAGGTAAACTCCTATCAATCAACTAGTTCTCAAAAAAAAAAAAAAAAAAATGATGCTACAACCAGAATGGTGGGCTATTATTTTATAGGATTTTTTTTTTTAATTTGGGATTGAAGCCAGGGCCTTCACACTGAGTACATTCCCTGCCCTTTTTTATTTTTTATTTTGAGAAAAAGGTCCTGCTAACTTGCTATATTGCCCAGACTAGACTCAAATTTGTGATCCTTTTGGGTCAGCCTCCTAGAGGGCTAAGATTATAGCTGTGCACCACCACATCTGGCTACAGGGAAATTTATCTCCTGAGAAAACTAAGTATTTGCATCCTCCAATTACTGCATTCTTTTTTTAAAAAATAAAAAATTGTACTTAGAAACATTCACAATGTCAACAATACAACTGCAACTTTTTTTTCTATTTGTGTGGTATTCAGTTAACAGAATAGCAATGATTTCATATACGCTGCATCAGAGAAAACTGAACATAAAAAAACTACTGTCCCCATATACTGAATGTGTGTTCTGTGCCAAATTAAAGAACTTCCTTTAAATTTCCACACCAATGTACAACTCCTATACTATACCAGACATTGTCAGTGGCAAGCAAAAATACCACCAGGACAGAGCTCTCTAAAAATACATTTGGTAATGTGTTAACTATACAAAAAAGACAAAAAGACACCATACAGTTTAACAACAAATCTTACACAGCCTCACCTTTCAGTTCGTTAAGAGCAGTGAGTTGTATGGGGGGAGGTTAAATGCTTTATAGACAAAAAAACGACAGTGCAGGAGCCAACTTACTCATTTTATTCTGTCATCTTCATTTCATTTTCCTCCTCATCTTCATTTTCCTTATTTTTCTCGCTTTTTTCCAGCCTTGATGACACCTTTTTCTACTGTACCATGTCTTCCTTAGCTCAGCAGACAGTGATGTCTTTTTGTATTTTTCCTTCAGATCAGCAGCCTTCTTATTATGGAGTAATTTCTTTGGAGATGGCTTGCCAATCAAAAGTATTCCAGGTCCTTCTTTCCTCTAACAAAGAAGTGGACACGACAAGCCAAATATGGTGCCAAAAGTTTATTGGCAAAGTGAGGTGTGAATGGGTATGGGAGAAACCAGCTTTGCAGATCAAGCTGGTTAGGAAGAACAAGAGAAAAAGAAAAGCAAAAATAAAGGAAACGGTCTGGGAAATAGCATGGGCTATCTTGGGAAGTCATGACAGTGTGCTCTCCATGGTGTCTCATCTTTTATGCCATTCCACATATGGGGTCCTGAGAATTATTTGGTGCTGCCCTGGGATCTTGTAATTGACAGGTCCCTCTCATTTCCCCACCAGCTTTGCCCTGCCCCGTCTCCTGTGTCATTTCCCCCACAGAAATAAATCCTGTAAGTCTTTATGGGCTGCTGAAGGTGTGTAGTTTCTGTCTCTATAGTATAGTCTCTATCTTCATCAAGATACAAAGGGTTATAGGCCCTGCTCACTGGGGATTATGTACTCTCCAACTACCTTGGCATGTTGTGACTCACTGACTGGGGTGAAGAAAGAAAATCCTGTCAGAAAATAGCGAGCAAGTGTTAGTGGCCCTCAAGCTGCCCATCTGATGAGAAAACAAAAACAAGCCCTTACTATTAGCCCAGATATGAGGAGCAGGTCAGACTTCCATACTTCCTGTAGGTATGTCAGTCAGTTTTCAAGAACCTAAGAGCCGTGGCCTTAGGAAGGTCTTGTTTTCTTATTTATAGCAGAACTGGAGTCTTGTTTTTTGAAGAGAAATTTCAAGTTTTCCAGAGGTTCACGGGAGTAACTTTCTCATTTTGGCTTATCTTGTTCTCCCCCACACCCCCCATACAGGGATCAAACTCAGGACCTTGTGCTTGCCAGACAGGCATGGCACCACTGAGCTACATCCCCAGCCCAATCTTCTTCTTTGGGCAGTTCAGGTGGGACTAGCTTTAATCTAGGAAGATTAATCTAATCATCTATCTCTGCCACCTTTACCTCAGTGGGTAGTGCAAGGATCATTAAAAAGGGGCCTTTCCATTTTGGCTTGAGCTGGTCCTATGGTGTTCCCTCTCTCCAAGTTTTTACAAGCACTTGGCTTCCAGGGTGGACACTAGGTGGTCCCTCTAGGCCAGGAGCTGGCAGGACTCTGTTCCCATACGTTTGGATAGCTTGTTGTACCTAGTCCAGATTAATGAGATATTTAAGAGTCTCATAGTCTCTGGATCTACTGTCATATCAGAGGATAGAAGTGGCCTTCTGTATAACATCTCAAATGGGTTCAAACGTAGCCTAATTTTAAGCCAGAGATTTAGTTCAGTGGTTCTAGTGCCTGCCTCACAAGCACAAGGACCCAAGTTTGATCCCCAGTACCAAAAAAAAAAAAAAAAAAAAAAAAAAAAA
>NW_022900915.1:4141456-4149604 GCF_012274545.1 Fukomys damarensis
AATTTTGCCACCAAAAAAAAAAAAAAAAAAAAAAAAAAAAAAAAAAACCGGCCTAGTTTTATACATGTTACAAATCATCATGAGTGCTACTGGCAGCAAACACAGCAAAGACTCAGATGTCTCTTGGTAAAGTTTTGCCAGAGCTTGCTTTAAGATCTGGACAGGACTAAAACAGAGTTATTTAGATAAGTGAAAATAGTACACACTCTGAGTTAAGGGAAAAATGAAGCTACTGAAGCTTAGAAATGCAAAAGCAAACAGTAATAAAAATTTAAAATTAGAATAAGAATGGGCAGAAAAGGATCCTTCTTCCCAGGAAGACGCTTCTTTGGCATAAGTTGTTAGTTGCAACTTCTCCCTACTTCGGTGCTGAACTTTAAGGAATTTAGAAATGCAAGGTAACTATTATCCTTATTTCCTTTGAACGTGGTTTCCTTTTAACTCAGCTAGTTGAGTAATTGATTTTTTTAGACTGGACATTACAAAGCCTAAACACTAATTGGTTTTTTCTAGACTTACAAAGCCACCTGTTTAAAACAAGGTCACATGCTCTGTTTATCAATATAAAAATTTAAAAAAGAAAGCACCTTGGAACTACACTTTCATAGCCCCCTCCTGAAAAGCAGATTTTTTTCTTATTATTATTTCCAATAAACAGTCTCTTAACTTCCTCCTTTATGTAAAACACTGTTTAGCTGCATACCTGTCCTCTAACCCCTAGAAATCAGCAGTACTGCCCCTTGAGTCATGCTAATTAAAATATCTCTAAGTGGTGGATTATGGATATAATCCCAGCACTATGAGAGGATGAGACAGGAAAGATCAAAAGTTCAAGCCCAGCCTGGGAAATTTACAGAGCTCCTGACTCAAAATAAGAAATAAAAAGGGCTGGGGATGTAGCTCACTGAGAATATCCTGGGCTAAAATCTCAGTACTGCACAAAGAAAAAAAAATCTCCAAATACTGCTAACTTCCCCTGGAGAGAAAATAGCCCCCATCTAAGAACAGCTAGGTTATTCAAAGTGAGCTTAGGACATAAAAAGCATGAATAAGAGAGAAAATTGATAAACTGTACTTTATTAACTTTTATTCAACCTTGTACTTCTCAAAGGATACTGCTAAGAATATGAAAAGATAACCCACTGTTATGGCTTTTGCTTAGATGTCCCCAAAAGCCTCATGCACTCATAGGTGGGGCTTTTCCTAGGTGGCTGGATCTAGAGTGTGTGGTGCCGGAGTTAAGGGTGTGTGATTTCTAAATCAGTTCGCTAACTGGACTGGCATTGTTCTGAGTGTGGATAATGGAAAAGTCCACCCTTGTTGTGAGTGCTACCTGCCCTAGGGCATGTAGCCTGGATATAATAAAATAAAGAACAGAAAGCAGCTGCTGCTTTTCACTTGTTGGGTTTCCTTACCACTTGCTGCTTGCTATTTCATCGCTTTGCTGCCTTCTGCCTGCCAAGAACAGTTTCTCCTCTGTGATGCCACTCTGTCATGTCACCCTGCCTTGGAGCCAGCCACCTTTGCACTAAAACCTCTACAAACTGTGAACCAAATAAACCTTTCCTCCTCTAATTTTGGGTGTTGGGTGTTTTGTTTCAGCAACAACAACAAAAAAAGTAACTAAGACACCCACAATGTTTGTAGAATACATATTGCTATGGCTTATGGCTTGTGTCTAGATGTCCCCCAAAAAGCCTGATGAGGTCATAGGTGGGGCTTTTTCAGTGGTGGCTGAATTTAGAGTGTGTGATCTCCCACCCCACCCTGGTATGGCGGATCAAACTCTGGTCCTTGAGTTTGAGAGACAGTGGCAGAACCACTGAGCTAAATCCTGGTCCTAGAGTGTGTGACTGATTCAAGGTGCAATGCTAGGATTAAGGGTGGGTGACTACTAAATCAGCCCATGATTAGTTTGTCACTGATCCCAGTAGCCTAGATAGAATATAAAAGTCAGTAAAAAAAGCTGTTAAGATTCCTTGCTTGCTTTGCTGTGTTTGGCCAACCATAAACTGTGTCTCCTCTGTGATGCCTGTCTGTTATCCACCCTGCCTTGGGGCCAGCTGATTATGGACTGAAACTTTTACAAACTGTGAGCTAAATAAACCTCTCCTCCTTTAACTTGTGGGTGTTGGGTATTTTGCCTCAGCAACAAGAAAAGTGACTAAGAACATATATAAGTAGTACTTGTTAGGGAACTGATCATGTTAAAGTATTCTGTGATGCTGCCAGCACAGGCTGCATTCTCCTGGTACTTCTTGGCTCCTACAAGGACCTCATGCGCTTATCTTTAGTTTCCCTCCCACCAAGGCCACAGCAACACAGAGAAGTTGAAACCTGTTTCTGCAGGGCTGAGCCCATAAAAGACAACCTGGCCTGTGATAGGTTAAAGGTAGCCCACTCCTCATGAATAAGCAACAGCCCAGCCCAAAACCAATAAAAGGACCTTCCCTTCTTTGTTCTCTCTCCTTCTGCTTTTTCTTCCTCCTCTCTCTCTCTCTCTCTCTCTCTCTCTCTCTCTCTGCTCTCTCTGTTCTGATCTTTCTCTCTGCTCTTTCCCTCTACTCCCACCCCTTGAATAAAATCTCCAGTCAGACCTCTCGAAGTGTGTGTGGCCTAGTTGTTGAGCGTCACTATTCCCTTTCAGTACTTATAATTTAAAGAAAATAAATGAATCTCACTTTACAAAAATTAACAAGAAATTTGAGCAGGGGCCGGGGATTTAGCTCAGTGGTTCCACTGCCTGCCTTGCAAACACAAGGACCCCAGTTCAAACGCCAGTCCCAAACAATTTTGAGCAGACTCATCAAAGGAAGGACACAAATGTCAAATAAGCTCAATAAAGTGAAGGAGTCTAAGACCTAGACACATCTGAACATAAATGCCTTTGATAACATGTTTTCTGATGTTTTCCATGAAAAGCCTTCAGGCCTTTCACTAATGATTCTTACAGTTCAGAACCAACTTTTCTTTCTTTTCATATTGTATTTCAACTTGTATTTTAAAATATAGTTTAGAGGACTAGGTTTTCAGGATTTTAAATTTTTTGCTTTATGTATATATACCAAAGGCCCTCAAGGAATATAATTATTGTGTGTGTGTTGGAGGGGGCTGTGTTGTGTATTACTGGGGATCAAACCCAGGACCTTGCACATGGTAGCTAAATATTCTATCACTTAGCCAAATCCTCAGCCTTTTAAATATTTTCTTCATTTTTATTTTATTTCAAGACAGAATCTTTTAAGTTGCTCATGTTGGCCATGAGCTTGTAATCCTCCTGCCTCAGCTTCCCAAGTTGCTTGATTTACAGGTGTGCACCACCATGCCAACATTTTTGCTTTGTATTTTGTGGTGGCAGAGATTGAACCTGTAGCCTCTGCACAGTAGGGAAGCACTCTGCCATATAGCCCCAGCTCCTGCCTTGCTCTTTTAAAGAAACTCTTGCAAAAATAACTAGGGGACCAGGAGAACTCTATCAACTCCTTCTGAAGGCAGAGCCCTTGATGATTTAATTGTTTTCCACTAGGCTCCACTTTTTAAAGTATTCACTGCTTCTCCACACCAGCACTTTGAAGACCTAGCTCCCCACACATGAACACACTGGAGGACATACGCAGACCACATCCAAGTCATAGCAGACTTGGACCAGAACTTATAGCATAGATTCTACTGGTTCTCAGGTCTTCACATTCAATTTGGAACTATGTCACTGAATCTCTCTCAGTCTCAAGCTTGCAAGTGGCAAATTGTGGGAATTCTCAGGCTCTATAACTACACAATCCAAGTCTCATGAGGTAATTAGATATGGCTCTTGGGTCCTTGTTTTGGCGCAGTGAAGATTCTCGCTGATAAAACAGCCAACAGTAAGTGGTGGAGGAATGGCCCAATGTGTGTTTATTAGAAGGAATGAAAGACTAACTCTCTGCTGATCAGAGAGGGGTAGTCCATAAGGAAGACACCATGGAAGTTTAGACTGGGGGCTTTTTTTTTTAGATTTTGAGACCAGTATACGTGACAGAAAGCAGGGATGCTTTGTGCAAGTAGGCCTTTGCTGTCTGGAGTGCAAACTGTTTTATTTGCATCTTACGTCCTCCGAGGTCTCCCCGCTTTGGTTAGAGACCTATTTTCTGTCTCTCCTATCTCATTAGGCCCTAATAGTCTATTTTTGTTCACTTAGGCCCGACTTTTAGTTCACCTTAACCACTTAGGACCTATGACCTCTCTGATTAAATTCCCCTATACCCTGGCTTTAGTGATAAACCTCTCTACATAATAAATCTCTCAAAACTATATCCTTTTGGTGCTTATTCTCTAATACAAATGACTAGAATTAAAAAGATTAACAAAACCAAGTGCTGGGTAGGGTATGAATTCACTAAACTCTCATTCATTGCTGATTAAATACAAAATGGGGGCCGGGGATTTAGCTCAGTGGCTCTGCCACCTGCCTCGCAAGCACAAGGACCTGTGTTCGATCCCCGGTACTAAAAAACAACAACAAAAAAAAATGTTACCAGCATATTGGAAATTCCTCTGACATTTTTCATAAAGTTTTATATATAAATCTCAAAAATACTACACTAAATGAAAGAAGTCACATACAGAAGATTACATACTGAAAGCTTTCATGGATATGGTATACAACAAATGGCAAAACTGTGGTTCCCAAGAACTAGGGGATTAGAATGGTTCACCGCCAGGAACCAGAGAGAACATGTTAGTGTAATGGAAGTGTTTTCTGTTGTCTTTGTTGCTGTTGCTTTGTTTTGTTTTTTATGATACCAGGAATTGAACCCAGGGCCTTCTCACTGAGCTGCATTCCAGTCCTTTTTAATTTTGAAACAGAGCTTCACTAAATTGCCCAGGCTGAATTTGGGATTCTCCTGTTTCAGCCTCCTGAGCTGCTAGGCTTAAAGGAGTATACTGCTATGCCTGGTTTAAAACTATTCTTTATCACAATTGCAGTGGTAGTTACATGCTTTTTTCATTTACATTTAAAACTCAGTGAATTGGACAAATAAAGCTTGTAAAGTATACTTCAGTAAGTTTTATGGGGTAGGAGTTGAGACAGGGTCTCACTATGTAGTTGAGACTGACCTGGAACTCACTATGTAGCCCAGGCTGGTCTCAAACTCACAGTGATCCTCCTGCCTCAGCCTCCCGAGTGCTGGGATTACAGGCATAAGCCTTTACTCCCAGCATCTAATAAGTTTTGTTTTTCCTTTTGCAGTATTGGGGATGGAACATAGTGATTTTTTAAAAATAAAATATTTAGGAATAAGTAGAACAAAAAATCATTTAATTATATTAAGAGTATGAAACATTGCTGCTGGGCTGGGGATGTAGCTCAGTGGTGCTGCGCCATCCTGGCAAGTACAAGGTCTTAAATTCAATTCCCAGTACTGAAAAAAACAAGTAAAATAAAATAAAAAAACATTGTCACAAGATGTGAAATGAAATCTAAATAAATGGAGAGATATACCGTGCACATAGACACTCAACATTGTTAAGGTAGCAGTTCTCTCCAAATTGAACTGTGAATGCAGTAAAATCCCAAGCATCGCCCTACTAGGCTTTTTCTAAGTAACAATATTAATTCTACAATTATTTTATTTATTTATTTAATAGTAGCAGAGATTGAACCCAGGAAGAGCTGAGGTACATCCCTCTGGTGACAAAACAGTTAAAACTCTCAGTGACAAAATTTCTTTTTTTTGGTAATGGGGATCAAACCCGGGTCCTTGTGCTTGCAAGGCAGGCAGCAGAACTACTGAGCTAAATCCCCAGCCCTCCTTACATTCTTTTGAACTAAAGTTTGAAACCAAGTTTTTGTAGGTTTGATCTCTAGCTAATAATTAGAAAGGAAAAGAAAAAATAATTGTGTCTTCTTTGCTTTTAAATAGCCCTCAACCCTCCACTCCACTAGTGAAGACTAGAAACATCACAAGATAAAAATATATGTAAGACCTAGTCATTCCTCCCAAAGAGCCGGGACTCATACTTTCTCAAAGAGTTAATGTGTATAGAGGCTGTGATGGCTTTGTGTATAGAGGTCCCCCAAAGCCTTATGCCGTCACTGGTGGGGCTTTTTCAGAGGTGGCTGAATCTAGAGTGTCACTGGGACTGATTCATGGCACAACGCTAGGATGAAGGGCACTAGGAGTAGGGATGTGAGTGCTGCCCACCCTAAGTGGTGCAGGTAAAAGGGGAAGAAAGATGCTGCTACGGTCACTTGTTTGCTTGCTTTTTCTATCTTCTGTTTGGCATGAACTGTTTCTCCTCTCCTCTGTGACATCCCTCTGCCAAGCCACCCTGCCTTGGAGCAAGCTGATTATGCACTGAAACCCCTACTCTGAGCTAAATAACCTTTCCTTCTTTCAACTTTGGAGGTCAAGTATTTTGTCTCAGCAATGAGAGAAAAAGTAACCAAGAGAATTTGGTACCAGAGAAGTAGGGTCGTTCAGTGACTATACCTGACCATACGGTTCAGGAGCCTTTGAGATTGGCTTGTGGGAAGTATTTGGAAGGGTTCAGAGATGCTGGGTGATCTTTTTTAAAACTAAACTTCCTTGAGACCAAGTAAATGGCCTTGTCAATTTGTAACTTTAACATACAACTTTTAGATACAATATAGGTGTTCCTAAAATCATCAAGGAACCAGGCTGCCCAGAAAATCATTCCTAAGGTACCTAGATTGGCTGCCCACACTCTTTCCCCATGTCTCCAAACCCCTATAAAACCCTAATGTCTCATCTGAACTACATGTTTCCTCTCTTGGAATTTTTTTTTCTTGTTTTAGATTTGTATTTGCGTGTTTGCAGAACATAATGTTTACATTTCTTGTGTGGAGTTGGTACATAACATTGTTCTTTTTAGTTTTTTGAGACAGGGTCTCATTTTGCAGCTCAGTCTGGCCTTGAACTCACTGTGTAGCCCAGGCTGGCCTCGAACTCACGGCAATCCTCCTGCCTCAGCCTTCCCAGTGCTGGAATTAAAGGCATGTGCCACCACATCTGTGGGTTTTGATTCCTTTTTTCATTCCCTTTCCCTTCTCCCTCCACCATCTCTTGATCCCCTTCTCATTGATCTCCCTACTCATTTTGTTCTTTATTTGTAATTAAGAGAAACTACGCAATTTATTTAAGCCTGTGTGTCCGATTTACTTCAACAGTGTGTTCTGATTTGGATAAACTCTTGTCTGTTCCTATCCTGATCTTGGTAAATTCTTTACCTCTCACTAAATTGTCCAGGTCGTCAGTCTTGAAGTTGCCACCCTCCTCCCTCAGCCTCCCCAGTAGCTGGGATCTCCTGGCTTGTAATTATATCAGAAAACATAAAATGCAAAGGACCTAGAATAGCAAAAGCAATCTTGAAAAAGGAAAAGTTAGAGGACTTGTAATACCTGAATTCAATGTTTACTATAAGCCACAGTAATTAGCCCTAGGACAGACAAATTAATGGAACAGAATAGAGTAAAAGATACTCACATCTATAAGCTCAAGTAATTATTTTTGTTTTGGTGCTGGGGTTGGAACCCAGGGTCTCCTGCACAAGGAGCAAAGCTCTATTACAGAAGTCATTCCCAGCTCCCAATACATGACACTGGTAACTTATCTGCATGAAGTAGCGGGCTGGACACTGGAGGAAACGAAAGTGAAAGAAGTAGACTTATTAGTGGGGAATACATAAGTAAAACACGATAAAACTACGGGTGCTAGGCAGAAAAACACGTGAGGATCGAGAATAGCGGTAGGTATTCAGGGTCTTCTACTTAAGGTGGTTGAGACAGCCAAAGGTCTCTCTCTGAAGGCATATGATCAGAAACCAGAATCACCCGAGAACCACCCTTGAAGAGAATCCGAAGTAGGAGCCAGGATAGTGAAGCAGACGAATCCTGTAATCCCAGCCAAGAGGCTGAGGCAAAATCGCAAGTTTGAAGCCCGCAAGGTAGCCAGACCCGGTCTCAAACTAATGGTTTCAATCTCCCAAGTACCACAAAGAACTCTCTGCAGAATGAACACCGAACGGCGCACAGTCTGGAAAGCGAAGGTGCCTGAGAGACCACAGAGCAGGGCCGGGAGCTCGGGACTGGGACCCCAGCGGCCGCACCACAGGGCTCTGTGCGCCCCGCCGGCGGCCATGGGGGCT
>NW_022900915.1:4150101-4160937 GCF_012274545.1 Fukomys damarensis
AGGGCAGCTGGCGGCAGAGCGGGGCCCGCGACCTCAGGGCCTCCTGGGCGGGCGTGCAGCGGTGTCGGCGCGTCTTCTCGGGCACTGCCGTTCGTCCTCGACGTACCGACCTCCCCGCTCCCGCGTCTCCAGGTTGTTTCGAAGGACAAATCTTACCAAAAATGTAGAACCGGGAGACAAAGGCCTGAAACTGCCTGTGGTGCTCTTTTTCTTCTAAAGCGGAGAGTGAGGCAGGCCTAGGAAAGAACTCTTGCTCGCTCAGCGGCCTGGTTTCCATTCTCGCCTAACTTACCTTGTAGTGCGGTACTGTGGCGCTAGGTTTTAACTTGCTTGTTTTCTAAATGGGAATTTAGTGTGATCCCTCTGGAGAGGGCTTTGGTGCCCCGCTGCCGCTATTCCAGCCCTGGCGCGGCCACGCTCTAACCTGCCTGCCTATTGTGGCAGAATTGACCCGGTGGTTGAAAGAACTGGACGGTGCACGTTAATGCCCGCCGAATGCGAGCTGCTGTAATATTTCAGGACCGGGGGCGGGGGAGACTATCCTCTGATTTAAATCAGTCCCCACCCCCATTTTTAGTATAACAGGAATTTAACAAATAGTTCCTTTTGTGTTAGTACGAAAAACAAAAGTCAAGAGCAAAGTTACAGTTAGGAAGAATAAGTTTAGGTATTCTGTTGCACAGTAGAATGAATGTAGTTAATATTGTTTCGAGGTGGTTAGAAGAACCCCGGGGGCACCATACTACTGAGCTCCATTCCTAGCCCTTTTCGTTTTGAGACAGGATGTGGCTGAGTTGCTCAGGAGGGACTCCTGCCTCAGCCTCCCTCAGCTTGGATTACAAGCATGCATTATTTCGTCAGACTATGTGAGGATTTTTAAACGTTTTGCCACAAAGAAATAGTTACAGTGATGGATGAAGGAATCAGACCATCATCTTGAGACCAAGGTGGCATTTAAAGACATATCTTCTTAGTTCTCATACACATACTAAAGTTTCAGTTTCCCCAAAATCAAAAGCCTGTTGGTCAACTGGCACCAGCTGTCTGCTTGAAGGACAACCATACCAGCCCAGTTCCAACTCCTTAACTATAAAATGTAAAGCCCTTGAGTCGGTAATAGACAAAGCCATTTGGTCCTCATACCAGTGGTCCCTTTCAGGTTTTAATCTCTATAAAACCTGACCTTGGCTGTGAAGCTGGATGCTTTTTACTTTTTTCCTAACAATGGATATGCTAATTGCCTTGATTTGATCATCCCACAATATATGCCTATATCAAAGCACTGCATTATATCCTGTGAGTCTGCACAGTTATTACATGGTAATTTTAAAAAGCAAAGCTGACGTCTCTTGGATATAAAGGCCTTTGGAAATTAATTCTGGGATATTTTGTAGTATTTCAATCTCTTTCAGGTTTTATATAAATTGACTTATAACTTATCCAGAATGCTAGTTTTTTTGTCTGTTTGTTTCTGTTTCTGATACTGGGGATTGAACTCAGAACCATGTGCTAGCAAGGCAGGCAGCGAAACCTCAGAGTTAAATCCCTAGCCTCTAAATTGACTTATAACTTGAAGAAGTGAAATCTAGTTTTAAAAGTAGTAAGTAGGAGCAGGGACCCTTAAATCAGAGGCTGGAGTATGGTGGTGCCTACCTCTAATCCTAGCACCCTGGAAGACTGGTGGAGGAAGATTGCAAGTTTGAGGCCATCCCAAGGAATTCAGCACCTTAGACTCTGTCTCTGAATAAAACTAATAAAAAGGGCTGGGGATGTAGTTTAGTTCAGTGTGAAGGTCCTAGGTTCAATCTGCACCACACACAAAAAGTAATATGTCAGGCTGAGGGTGTAGCTCACTGATAAAGTGCTTGCCTTGCGTGCAGAAGGCCCAGGGTTCAATCCATAGCACTACAAAAAAGGAAGGAAAAAAAATCGCCAAGGTGAGGCAGGAAGATGGCAACTTCAAGGCTATCCTGGGTAAAAGTAAGATGTCAGGGATTCTACCCTTTGAAGTTCACCTCGTCTTACTTAAAAGTGTCGTCACAGCCAGGGATTTGGCTCAGTGGTTCCACCACGTGCCTCACAAGCGCAAGGGCCTGAGTTAAAAAAAAAGTATAGTCACAGAAACATGTAAAATTATTTGAAGTGTCCAAATGCAAGTTGTTTTTGGAAAGAAATAGTACTTGCAGCTGTAATGCAAATACTGACTTTATTTTTCAATGCTGAGGGTTGAACTCAGGGCCTCATGTGTACTAGCCAAGTGAGAGGCCTTATAGAATTGTTTTTGTTTTATCTGTAGAGATAAACATTTGTGGCAGATTTTGTGTGAAACTTGAAAAAAGTATGAACTGGATTGGTTTCAGAGATGTCTTTAGAGATCAGTTCTATTTCAGAATGCTCCAGGTGAATCTCAAACTTTTTAAAAGTAGCTCATGGTGGGTGGAATGATTGTGTTTTGTGGAACTGACTGTGTTTTCTTTCACTTGTAGAAAGTACTAGGTGGAGACAGTGCTGTGAGGGCCTTCCAGAACACCACAGCAACTGCACATGTACCAGTGTCACATTATCGGATTGTAAAGAGTGTGGATTCCAGTGAAGAGAGTTTTTCTGATTCAGATGATGATAGCTCTCTTTGGAAACGCAAGCGACAGAAATGTTTTAACCCACCTCCCAAACCTGAGCCTTTTCAGTTTGGGCAGAGCAGTCAGAAACCACCTGTTGCTGGAGCAAAGAAGGTTAACAACATATGGGGTGCTGTGCTGCAAGAACAGAGCCAAGATGCAGTGGCCACAGAACTGGGTATTTTGGGAATGGAGGGCAATATTGACAAAAGTAGACAGTCAGAGACCTATAATTATTTGCTTGCTAAGAAACTCAAGAGGGAATCTCAAGAATTTACAAAAGAATTAGACAAAGAGTTAGATGACTATATGCATAGTGACAAAAAACTAGGCTCAAATGAAGAGGAAAATGGTCAAGGTCATCTCAAAAGGAAGCGACCTGTCAGAGACAGGCTCGGGGATAGACTGGAAATGAACTATAAAGGCAGGTATGAGATTACAGAAGAAGATTCTCAAGAAAAAGTGGCTGATGAAATTTCTTTTAGGTAAGTATTTAAATTTTACAGGACTGGGGATTTAGCTCAGTGATTCTGGCAACTGCCTTGCAAGTGCAAGGACCTGAGTTTGATCCCTGGCACCAAAAATAAATAAATGAATGAATGAATAAATAATAAATTTTACCTACAAATGAGCCCCTGTCCAAATATCTTATATTTATAGGGAATAAAATAGATGCCAAATACATTAATGATGATGTTCCTTTTAGACTCTTTGTTTTTGTTTTTTGTCTTAAGGAATTAACCCTGGGCTTATGTGGTTATATGAATGCACTTGTATTTTCTTACATGATAGTTTTACTTACTCATGAATTTTTAAGCAACTTTACATTTAGTGCCATGTAACTCCTTACATAAAACATCTTTTATTAAAATTAATGGTTTTTGTTTTGTTTTGGTTTGGTTAGGGTTTTTTGAGACAGGGTTTCATTATGTAGTTGAGACTGACCTGAAACTCACTATGTAGCTCAGGCTGGTCACGAACTCACAGCTCCTGCCTCAGTCTCCTGAGTGCTGGGATTACAGGCATGCGCCCCCACGCCCTGCCCTTACTAAAATTAATGTTATTGGCACACTTTTGATACACGTAATGATCACATTCATTGTTGGGAATTTGTACCTGTACACATCTTGGTTCTTTTATCCCCATTTCCCTGTCTCCCTTCAACTCTTTATTTACAAAGCTTTGCTTCCACTTTTTCCCTTCCATTCCCTTTTTTTTTTTCCTCATTGAGTTTATTGGTACATTTTAGGTATACAGTACAGTTATGTTCATCAACTTCCATTTTCTTTTCACTTGTACTTTTCCCTTCTTTCCCTTCCCCCTGCTTCCTCCCTTCTTCCCATTTGAACATTTTCTTCCTACTTTCCAATATGTTTCATCCATTTTGATCCTTATGTATGCTTTCAGTTTCTCACACAAACAGTGTGATACTTAAACATATGTCTTGATTTATTTCATTTTAAAGTATGGTCTCAAAAAAAAAAAAGTATGGTCTCAAGGTGCATCCATTACCTAAAAATGTCTCAGTGTTTATCCTTCTTTATGGCAGAGTAGTATTCCATTATATATGAAAACCACTTTTTTTTTTTTTTTGGTACTGGGGAGACCACATTTTTTTATTCATCCATTCATTTGTTTATGGGCATCTAGGCTAGTTCCAAGATTTAGCTATTACAAATTGTGCTGCTATAAACATGGGTGTGCATATATTGCTGTGGTATGATGCCTTTAGTTTTCAGGAAGATATAAAGAAAGGGAATATCTAGGTCAAATGGACCTTCTAGCTTTAGTTTTTCTCTTTTTTCTTTCTTTTTGTTTGGTACAGGAGATCAAACTTGGGACCTTGTGCTTGAGAGGTAGGTGGCAGAACCACTGAGCTAAATCCCAGCCCTCTAGCTTTAGTTTTTTGAAGAATTTCCATGCTAATATCTATAGTAGTGTACCAATTTATTTATTTATTTAGAGAGTTTTTTGAGACAGGGTCTCACTATGTAGTTGAGACTGATCTGGAACTCACTCTGTAGCCCAGGCTGGTCTTGAACTCAGGGCCGTCATCCTGCCTCAGCCTCTCAAGTGCTGGGATTACAGGCGTGCACCACCACGCCCAGCAGTAGTGTACCAGTTTGCACTCCTACCAACAAGAGGAGTTTATTTTCCCCCACAGCCTTACCAGCATTTGTTATCTCACTATGTAGTTGAGACTGATCTGGAACTCACTCTGTAGCCCAGGCTGGTCTTGAACTCAGGGCCGTCATCCTGCCTCAGCCTCTCAAGTGCTGGGATTACAGGCGTGCACCACCACGCCCAGCAGTAGTGTACCAGTTTGCACTCCTACCAACAAGAGGAGTTTATTTTCCCCCACAGCCTTACCAGCATTTGTTATTGGTTGTTTTTTTTTTGGTTCTTGGTTTTTTTGTTTTGTTTTGTTTTGGTTTTGGTTTTTGGTTTTTGGTACTAGGGATCAAACTTGGGCCCTTGTGCTTGTGAGGCAGGCAGCAGAAGCACTGAGCCAAATCCCTGACAATTGGTTGATTTCTTGATAGCTACGCTTTCTGGAGTACAAACAGATCTTTTTAGCACATATGTTTTGATTATTTTCAAGCATTTGTGACGTAAAAATAACTGAATAGAGATGTATTTTGTATGGGAACTATTCACCTGTTTTCAAGTGTTGATTTTGTACTAAATTTATCAAGTTGTACAACCATCAATATCACTTTTAAAACCTTTCCATCACCCAGTGAGATCTCTTGTGTCCATTTATCCACTCACAGTGAATCACTGTTCTCACCCCCAGACAACTACTAATCTTCTTTCCATCTGTACAGATTTGCATTTTCTGGACAAATGAAAACCAGTGTGTGGTCATGTGCCTGCTTCTTTCTCTTGTGAAATGTTTTTGAGATTGATCGATGTTGTAGCAGTAATCAGTACTTGATTCCTTTTTAGTGTGAGTATAGATATGTACATAAAATGATTTAAAAATGAATGTTTAAACTTTTAAGTGTATTATAGTAAAAGACACATTGCCGTTAATCTCCATGAAAATAGTCCCCCTTGCCTCAAACACATTTTTTTCCATTGATCTTGCCACTTTCTGAAGCAGTTCCAAAAGTTCTCTTTTGTGTCTAGGTACACTGCTATGGCTCCCTTGAGTGTATTGAGTCAATTCAAAATGTTTACCTTCCATTGCCATTTTGACTTTGGAGGTTATCCAGGAGCTGCACAGAGCTAGAGCCGGTGAATTAGGTGGATGAGGACACACTATAATGATTTTAAGGTTGGCACTTAGCATTTGCCATGTTTTTTTGTGGGGAGGATATCGGGGATTGAACTCAGGACCTTAGGCTTGCAAGGCAGGCAGCAGAATCACTGAGCTAAATCCCCGGCATGCCATGTTTTTTAATCACAACTCATAAAAACACTCAGGAAAGAGGCCTTGCAGAACTGCTTCAGAAAGTGGCAAGAAAGATGGCAAAGTAACTATAAACACAATTTTTTTTGTGGGGGTGCCAGGGATCAAACTTGGGTCCTTGAGTTTGCAAGGCAGGTGGCGGAACCACTGAGCTAAATCCCCAGCCCAACACTGTATTTTTTTAATCATTCCTTGCATATATAACATCCATAAGTATTTCCCTTTTTGGCTATTATGAATACTGCTATTATGAACCTTTGCACCCATACCTGTGGACATAGGTTTTCATTTCTTTGGGATAAATACCTAGGAGTGAAATTGCTTATGGTAAATGTACAATTCATTTCCTTTTTCACAGGTTCAAGGTTTATTTTGTTTGTTTTTTGTTTGTTTTGGTTCCAGGGATCGAACTCAGGATCTTGTACTTGTAAGGCAGGCTGCAAAACCACTGAGCTAAATCCCCAGCCCTACAAGTTCAAGTTTTAATTAACTTATCTTTAACTCTGAGTCACTTGTTATAAGCTGAAAAGAAGCTAGGTGTTGTGGTACACACTTACAATCCTAGAATTGAGAATCTGAGGGAGGAGGAACAACACAAGTTTGAGGCCAGACTGGAATACATAGTGAGACCTGTCTTGAAGCAGAAAATCCAAAACAACAAAAAATAGGTTGAAAACAAATGTGGTTCAAGAGTAAAATTGTCAGGTATTTACTTTCCAGGCAAGTCTTTCAGTACATGCTAGTACTGGATTTTTTTAAGTATATGTACTGCCTAAGCGAGCACATTGCTGGATTTGTTTTTGTTTTTTTCTTTGTTTTTGGTACTGGGGATTGAACTTGGGTCCTTGTGCTTGCAAGACAGGCGATGGAACCACTGATCTAAATCCCTGGCCCCAAACTTAAGAGTTTGTAAATGAAAGCCTTCATTTACAGATGTGGATACTGAGGCCCAGTAGTTATGTGGCCTACCTAACATCACTTATTTGGGGTGGCGGGTACTGGGGATCGAACTTGGGTCCTTGAGCTTGTGAGACAGATTGCAGAACCACTTAACTAAATTCCTGGCCCCAATATCACAAATTTTATTGTCAGACCTGCATCAGTGTTTCCACAATAACGTACTTCCTCGTGATGAGAAGACAAAAGATCCTGGGTCTGATTGGGGAACTGGTAAGGGTTCTATACTACTTTTCCTTCATTTCTGGAGAATGTGGGCTCTGACCCATTCAAGATTTACTTTAGCTTCCTGTGTTTTGACTCAGAACACTGAAAGAATTGACAGCATGCATAAGATTCTGAGGATTTTGCATATTGTGACTAATGAATCATCATTAAATATTAGGTATTTCTATTTTTGTTCTGAGTTGGTGAGCCTGTGAAGAAGTCCTTTTTTTTAAATCCACAGTCAAATGTATTAACAAAATACTACATAACAATGAAAGGAGCACACTTCTGCTATTCTCAGTAATAAGAATGACTCACAGAGAGTAGACAAAAGGAGCAAAAGTAGAAGTCCACATAACTGAAGTTCAAGGAATGGCCAAACTCACTCCAGTTTAAAGCTTCCAAACATCTGTGGAGTTAGGAAAGCTAACTTTTAGGAATAATCTTTGAAAGTGTAATGCTTATTATTTGGACACATAATTGAAAACATAGTATATGTGGCTTATTTTGACAGGAGTGGTCTGGTTTTGTCTTATTTACATTTAGGCTTGTGTTTACCTTGCTAAATATGCACATTTTGGCGGAGGGTACTAGGGATCGAATTCAGGTCCTTGTGCTTGCAAAGCAGGCGCCGGAACCTCTTGAGCTAGATTCCTGGCCTGCACACTTATTTTTAAATCTACCATAGTCTAGAAAGGCAAGTGAAGAGGCCTCGTATGAGAGTTGAGATGGAACCTTGGGGTTAATATCTCTTTGTATGACTGAAGATTAGGGTTTTCTCTTGTCAGTGATTCTGGGGTAATTATTGAAGATTTAGAAAGCAAACCTTACAGTAAGATTTGTACTAGTTGGGGACTATACTGGAGAATAATATAACAATAAATAAGAGGTTAAGTTTGTTCATTTATTTCTTATCAGGTTACAGGAACCAAAGAAAGATCTGATAGCCCGAGTAGTGAGGATAATTGGGAACAAAAAGGCCATTGAACTTCTGATGGAAACTGCTGAAGTTGAGCAAAATGGTGGCCTTTTTATAATGGTAAGGCTGTTTCACTAGTTTATTTTTGTTCTACTTATCATGTGATTTTTATTGTGGTTGTTAAAACGAACTTGCCTCTGCTGGACCTCTTATAATTATAATCACATGTTTCATGTTTTTAGAAAATTACTTGAACGATGAAGACTGAATCTAAAAGTTCAGTAGTATGTTCCCTCCACTTCAGTACGGAGGCGTGAACCCAGGCCCTTCACATTGGCTATATCTCTAGCCCTTTTAGTTTTCTTTTTGTTGTTGTTTGTTTGTTTGTTTGGTTTGGTTTTTTTGGTACCGAAGATCGAACTCAGGACCTTGTGCTTGCAAGGCAGGCGGCAGAACCACTGAGCTAAATCCCCAGCCCTGGTTTTCTTATTTTGAGACAGGATCTTGCTAAGTTACTCAGGCTGGCCTCAAACTACAGTTCTGCCTCAGCCTCCTGAATAGCTGGAATTACAGGCTTGGACCACTATGCTTGACAGTAATTTTTTGCAGTTGATAGTTTCCACATTTAAAAAAAAAAAAGTTAAATAGTAGGTTGTTAGTGTGCGGTCACTAAAGGGGAAAGCGTATTAAGAGGCTGATGCACTCATCGAGGAGAGAAAGAGTAGTGGGTTGGACCACAGGGACAGCAGTGGGGAGAGGAAGTAACTGACAGATTTCCTGATGGATCGGTTGTGTGAGGCCCCAAGTTCCACCCCCAGCACTGCAGATAAAGGGGGAGTGGGGGCTAAGGTGGTGTGATGTTTGTTGTGTGCTTATTACCACAATACGAATACAAAAAGTACAACAATATGTAGTAAAACGCAACCCTCCCACTCCTCTCTTCCGCTGTTCAGGCGGTTCTCACACTGTGACATACATGATAATATATTTACATTATTCTGCACCGCGCTTGTTTTCATTTCATGTATCTTAGCAGTCTCATGTCACTATAGAAAGAAATCCCAGTTATTCTTTTTCACAGTTGGTAATGTGAAAGTACCGTAATTTATTATTTCTTTTATGTTTTACACACATACAAACTCTTTTGTTGATCTTACATTTGCAAATTTGCCTAGTTGCTAGAGTTTAATAACCTCAAAATCAATTCTAGTTGTGCTGTTATTCACAGACATGCAGAGTGGCAGAGAACTTAAGTTGTCCATTATGCACATTCTCAGGTGAAGTTGAACAAAGGAGCACTGTCATGTTTCAGTTCTCATTGTGTAAACAAGTGTCCTTTCAAAGTCTTTTGTACTTTATTTTTCTGGTGATTTAGCTATTTAGAATGGACCCTCAGTGGTCGAGCTGAAGTGCTAACATTTCTAAATATAAGACTGATGTGCTTTAGAGGGAAAGTGTGTGAGGTAAACGCCATTTAGGCATGATAACTGCTGTTTGCTATGAGTTCAGTGTTAATTAGTGTATCTATCTGTGTCTGTATATTTGGTCATACTTTGGTGGTACTGGGCATTGAGTCTAGGGCCTCATGTCCAAATGTGAACTCTACCACTGAGCTACAGCCTTAATTCCAACAGTATATTTTAAATAAGATGTCTTTGTTTTGAATTCAGTTTTGGTTTATGTTTTTATTTTTTTCGATGCTACAGATTGAACTCAATAGCATTAACCACTAAGTTACATCCCCAGCTCTTATTTTAGTTTTTACTTTGAGACAGGCTTTCCCTAAATTGTCCAGGCTGGCCTTGAACTTGAAATTCTCCTGCTTCAGCATCTGCTGTAGTTGAGATTACAATCATGTCCTACTGTGCCGACTTTTTTTCTTTTTTGGTACTAGGAACCATGCCTGACTTTTAAAGTGTCTTTAAATAGAAATTCATATATGACAACATTACATATTAATCTGTTAATAGTTGTAACCAGGGCCTCACAGAAACCTAACCCTGTATTCCGTAGAGCAGTGTTCAGTGAAATAACTATCAGGAATAGTGAGAAGAGACTGCATGCGCATATATCCTATGATGTTTGATTCATTTAGACTATACCGTGTACAAGGCATGAGGTGCCGATCTTAGTTATTTCCTTAGATGGCTCAGTAGCTCCCAGCAGCAATTATTGAATAATCCATTTTATTTTTTGTTTAAGCTAATCTACTATATCATAGACTAAATTGTCTTGTAAATTTGTCTTTATTTTGGGTTTTCTGTGCTGTTATACTGATCATTCAAATTTTATTTCATTACAACTCTTAATTTTTGAGGCTTTATGGTATATTTTAATATCTAATAGAAGACCAGTGTAGTGATACACATCTGTAGTTCCAGCACTCAGGAGCCTGAGGTAGGAGGATTGCTGTGTGTTTAAAGGCACCTGGAATGCATAATGAGACCCTATTGCAAAAAAAAAAAAAAAAAAAAAAAATAAAAAAAAAAAAAAAAAAAAAAAAAAAAAAAAACTAATGGAACATTTATTGATTTGGCCAGATGGCAGATCAGACTCAAAAAATAGGGTGTTTCTTCCATCTTGGTAATGTGTCTCTCCTGGAATAGGTCTTGATAGTTTATGGGAAGAGTCTGTGTAGTTTAGGGCCTGAGAATGTAGCTGTGGTAGAGCACTTACTTAGCATGCTAGAGGCCCTGGTTCCATCCCCAGTGCTGCAAAAA
>NW_022900915.1:4160965-4201017 GCF_012274545.1 Fukomys damarensis
AAAAAAAAAAAAAAAAAAAAAAAAAAAGTTGGTGTAGTTAATTTTTCTATTCCTTTTTACAGAATGGTAGTCGAAGAAGAACACCAGGTGGAGTTTTTCTGAATCTCCTGAAAAACACTCCTAGTATCAGCGAAGAACAAATTAAGGTAATAATACTGCCCTTGACTTTTTTGTTTTTTGTTTTTGTTTTTGTTTTTGGTACCGGTGATGATGAACTCAGGTCCTTGCAGTTGCAAAGCAGGCAGTAGAACCAATGAGCTAAATCCCCGGCCCTGCCCTTGACTTTTAAGATCCCTTATAATCTGACTTTCACAGGCCAGGGATTTAGCTCAGTGGTTCTGCCGCCTGCCTTGAAAGCACAAGGTCCTGAGTTTGATCCCCAATACCAAAATAAACAAATAAATAAATTGACTTTCACAAAGTTCCCGGTTCCATTTGGTGATTGTCCTGCTTCTTGTTTGTTTTTTGAGATAAGATCTCCCTACATAGACTAGGCTGGTCTCAGACTTGTGGCAATTCTCCTAACTCAGACCCTTGAGTGCTTATAGGTATGCACCACCACACCTGGTTTCTTAGCAAACATTTTTTCTGTCATCCTAAAACTTTTTTATTAATGAAAACTTTCAAATATAAGAGAATAGATTAAAGAATAATAAGATAAATATGCATATATTCGCCACCTAGATTTGGCGATGATTAATATTTTGAAATTTCCTGTCAATTTTTTCTTCCACTTGAAAATAAATAGCAAATGTGAAGCTCACCTTGAGTTATATCAACAGGCATCTCTCAGTGTTACAGACAGCGTTCTACAGAGCCACAGGACCTGCTTCATTCATTAGCGAAATAAAAATTTTACTGTATCACTTACTATTTAGACCTTACTCCAGTTTTCTGACTTGTCCTAAGAACTTATTTTATTCTCTTCCGCCCCAACCAGGTTCCAGCCAAATTTCTTTATTCCATTTATTTATTTATTTATTTATTTATTTTATTTTTTACTGTACATTTTCCCTCATATAGACCTTTTGAAGAGTTCAGAATGGTTCTGTAGAATTGTAGGTTATCCTGGGTTTTTTTTTGTTTTGTTTTCTTTCTTTCTTTCTGGTGATTGTCTGCTGATGGCTTTGTTCCATTCTTTCCTCCATCTTTGGTGTTATAAACTAGAGTGTATTCTTAATCATTTTTTGTGTTACTAGGGTAATATTTAAGTATTGTTCTGTAGTGGGTTTTTCACAACTGAAAATTTGATATCTTTTAATTTGTTAATTAGGGAATGTGATTTGCATTTATTATGATCAAGATTGAAAATTAGCCTATTTATTACCTAGCAAAGATAGTGCATATCTGGCACAGCTGTACTTGATAAGCTGTATATTCTCTATCAGTGGCTGATAAAAGTGATAGGAATAAGATAGGTATGCTGATGAATGCCTGGAATCCCAGCACTCAGGAGGCTGAGGCAGGAGGATTGAGTTTGAGGCCAGCCTGGGCTCTACTGTGATTTCAAAACCAGCTTGGACTAGGTAGTGAATTTTAAAAAAAAAAAGTGATCAGAATATGTGTTTCAGCCATATTTATACAGTGCTCACCATTATCTTGAACCTCGGGCTCCATATTGAGAGTATTTTGTGTCTGCTCAGTGTTGAGTTTTTTTGGGGAGCGCGGTTCTGCCTAAAATTTTCAAACTCTTCTCATTTTTTAAAATCTGGAAGTTCCTACAGGAAATTTCTTGCACATCTGAAATCTCTAGTCCATGATTGCTTTTTCCCCTCATGAGAACAGTTTAAACATGATTTGTAACATGACACGTACATCTTCCTGATGGTGTTATCTGTTGAATAATAGAGATTATACTTTAGTGATTTTTCACCTCTCTCCCCCAGTACCCTTGATAAACAACAGTGCTATCTAGAAATTCTATTTTAAAAGTAATCTTGGACAGGCCCAGGGATTAGTTTAGTGGTTCCACCGCCTGCCTCATAAGTACAAGGTCCCGAGTTTGATCCCTTGGACAATTTCCGAAGAAAATAACATTGATTGGCACTGAGTTATACATTTATAGTGTATGAATTACAGTGGGTGTTTATCAGGGTGTTACCCTGTTAGATGAAGAGTAGTCGAATGGTATGTTTAGGATTACTCAGCACTCAGAGCTCAGAACTCTTGTTGTTTTTGCTGTTATCACATGTCTTTGAAATGCATTTATTCCAACTTACTGTGGGAAAGAGGTGTTTAATGTTAGTTGTTATGTTATATTTTGTATTATGATAATAAACGAGCATATGCAATATCTAATGTTTATAGAGACATTCTTATGAGCACTAGTCTGTAACCTACATTTTTGTGAATCAGTTTTTTTGTTCAAGTAATTTAATATTGTATATTAAAATTCTTCAACAGTGAACTAAAACCATATACATTTGTCAGTTTGAAATAAAATATTCTTTAAAACCCACCAATTGATGAATGTAACTGATAACCTCAAGTTAGGTTTAAAATAATATTGGTTAATAAAAACACATTAAGATAATTCCACAGTTTATCAATATCGCTATGATGAATTTCAAAATGATCCATAATATGATTGGTTAGAACAATATATGTGAGGGCTGGGGATTTGGCTCAGTGGTTTCGCCACCTGCATCGCAAACACAAGGGCCCGAGTTTCATCCGATACCAAAAAAAAAGAACAATATACATGAAAATGTTATTTTCCTCTCTAATGGTATTAGTACTGTTTATATAATTTGATTCTACACAAATATACATTATAATATCATAGAAATATTCCACAGAGATGTTAAAAAATTAAAATACCTTAAATTAAGTAAATTTTATTTAGTCAAATAGTAAGCAAACTTTTTTTTAATCTCTTTCAAGAAAAGTTTTATTACTTTGGAATTTTTTTTTTTTTCCTAGAAAAAAATGTTTGCAATAGAGTTTAACACCTTTCTCAATCAAGGTTTCCGTGACAGAAATCTTGACACCTGGAGCCCAGATTATTTCTCTGACATGTTCTTTAAAACACTGAAGATTTAAAAAGCAAAACAAAACAAAACCCACACAATTTCTCTAGGCACAAACCTGCAGATCTCCTGCCCGTGTACAAACTTGGGATCATACCACAACTTTGACCAGTCCTCCTGGAAGGTGCAGTAGAAATTTTAGTTATTTTGAAATGAGACCAGAAACATCAGCATAGCTAACCTAGTTTTCTTGTCACTGCATTAACAAAACATTGTTTTAATAAAAAATATTTAATACAAGACAGTTTTTTTCTGTGCATAATACCTGTTTCAAATCACTTTTAAAAATTTGAATCCATCATTAGATTTAAAGATTTTTTTTCTTCATCTGACATAGTTGATTATATATAAAACCCACAAAAGTATAAGGTGGGAAACAGAATTTCCTGGCAATCACAGGGTGGCGGTTGTCCTTCTGTGTTAGGTTATCTAGTGACAATGTTTTTACAGCTGCTTTTGGAGTGAGAATAGTTCTGTCCTGATTGTACCTTTAATGCTGCTGACAGTGAAAATGAAACCCAAGATTTTGATACTTTTAGGCAGCAATAGAGATCCCCTTAACTTTTCTTGTTTGTGTGTACAAAAAGGTCATCACCCCAGACTAAAGTGAAGCCAGCAGGACGAATCCCTGGAGACTCGGGAGGGAGGTTTGTGAATCAGTTTTAAGAAAATAAGAAAATGTTAAACAAGGTGTCTTGTACCCATAAGCCCAACAGGCAGGAGGAGTCCATGAGTTGGAGATCAGTCTGGGCTGTAGAGTGGGTACAAGGCCAGCCTGGACTACATACCAAGACTGTGTCCAAAAAAACAAAAAAAAAAAAAGAAAATGCAGTAAAACTGAATTTGGGGGCTTGGCGCTGTAGCTCAGTGTAGAACATGAACGTGTACTTGGTATGCACAAGAACCTGTGTTCAATCCACAGCTAAGAAAGGAAGGAGTGGAGGAAAAAATTTTAAGACTAAATACAAAATTATAAATTAAAGAAAAAGAAGCGGCAGACAATAGACTAAGAAGTAAAGCCCCAAAATGTCACCAGTGATTTGATGTGTTTTGAGAAATTATAAAATGCTTTGGCTTTCTTTTATTTTTATTTGTTTTGGGGGGAGTTTGTGTGGTTTTATTCTGATTTAGGTTGGGAGGGTTGTTCATTTAGCTTTATTTTTTGAGACAGGGTCTCACTATGCAGTCCAGGCTGACCTTAAACTTGCAGTGTAGCCCAGACTGTCCTTGAAGTCATGATCCTTAGTCTCTTGAGTATTGGGATTATAGGTGTTCACCACCACAATGCTTTGGCTTTTTAACATGTTTATTACAGGGCTATAATTCATGTTTCACTGCCGGGCGGCTTGAACCAGTGGTGGTACATGCATAACCGTTCCATTAGGTTATTAGTAAAAAGTCCAATAAAGATGATTAAATCTGGTTTGTACCACCAGTGGTACAAGCCACCCAGTGGACAGTCATGCATGCACCACCGGTGGTTCAGACTGGTAAGAACATATTAACCTGTGTTTTTCTAAATTTTTCACATGGTTATAGATTGAATACTTTTGTCATTAGAGGAAATAACCTGAAGAAAAGTAAATTTTTATTATAAGTAACGCAGTATATACCATTCACATGATGATGTTATAATTATTTTAATTGCCATATTGTTAATCATAGACTACAAGTTGAAAACCATAACCGGACTGGCTGTGTTTTGTTTGCCTGGGATTTTTTTTTTTTAATTTGTGTTTTTGTCTTGTTTTAGTGATACTGAGGATTGAACCTAGGCTTCGTGCATGCTAGGTGGTGCTGGGGATTGAATTTAAGAATGCTCTACCACTGATCTACATCTCAAGCCCATTTCATTTTTTAAAATTTATTTATTGTTGCCAGGCATGGTGGTACATGCCTGTAATCCCAGCATTTGGGAAGCTTAAGACAGGAGGATTGCCATGAGTTGGAGGCCAGCCTGGGTTACATAGTTCAAGGCCAACTTGAACAACCTTGTCTCGTTGTTTTTTTGAGACAGAATCTTCCTATATAGCTCAGGCTAGCCTGGAACTTGGAACAGTCCTGCCGCAGCCTCCAGAGTAGCTGGGATTACAGGTGTGTGCCACCATGCCTGGCTTTATTAAATGCAGTATTTTCTAAAAGGATAGCTATAACAGTCTCTCTATATAAAACAACTTATATTCAAGTTCTTATATAGAGAGATGTATGAGAAAAAATACCTACTGTCTTCGTTATAACAGTATCAACACAGTTTTAACCACATTTCTTTGGGATGCTCTCTACTTTGCTCTATTAAATTCATAACCTATGGGAATGAAGTTCTTGGTAATAAGATTTGCTATCTTTGAAGAGAAAGGGAAACTATAAAATTTACTCTGTTGCCAAGCATTATACTGCCTAGACTTGTTTTTTATTAAGATGCTTAGGTAGGTGTTTCCACATAAAATGAAAATACTCTACTTGTATTTGCAGTTTCTTGTGTCTTTTCACCTGAAGACAAACTCAAAAAAATGGTGAATTATCATAATTCTGTGAAGGCAGAATAGTAAGCTTTAAGAATAATGGATTTGGAAAAATAAATGAAGTCAGACTTTATACTTTCAACATGTTAGCTGTGTAATCTGCCTCACTTTTCAACTGAATCAGAGGTGATATACTGTACGTACCTCATAAGATGTTTTGAGCATGAAATTAGTGTGTGTGAAAAGTTTTTAGCATAGTGCCTGGCATTAGAAGTGCTCACATGGTACAAGGCAGCTGGCCTTGCTGTCCCTGTAGTCACCTTTGTTCTTCCTGTGCCTTTTCTCCCATGTACACCCTCCTCCTCCACCCCCAGTCCTCCCTTATTTCTTTATCAGGAGCTTTAATTTGCCCATATCAAAACACTCATATTCTGAAGCTTTCCCTACTCCTACCTCTGCTCATTCCATGCCCTGCATGTAACTAACTGGCTTACAGTATAGGAGCAATCTCCTTTATCTCGCCATCTGCCATAGTGCTTTTAATTTTTGTTTTGTTTTGTTTATTTTGGCACTGGGGATCGAACTCAGGTCTTTGTGCTTGTGAGGCAGGCAGCAGAACCACTGAGCTAAGTCCCCGGCCCTAATTTTTAAATTTTACTTTTAGTAGTACATGTTTGCAGGACATGTTTACATTCCTTGTGTGGCCCTAGTATGTGTACAAAACAGACCTTAATTCCTTTTTTCATCCCTTTCCCCTTCCCTCCTTCCATCTTGGTCCTGAAATAATACTGTATGGAATGGTTCGGGAGTTTGTGTGTCATTCTTATGCAGGGGCCGTGCCAGTCTTCTGTGTATCATTCTACTTTTAGTTCTGCGTATGTGCTGCTGAAGCAAGCACCATAGTGCTTTTTATAAACAAGGGATTTGTACTTTGTGCACTTTAGAAAATAAGACAGAAGTCCTGGTCTGGTGGCACATGCCTGTAATCCCAGCACTCAGGAGGCTGAGGCAGGAAGATCGCTGAGTTCAAGACCAACCTGGGCTACATAGTGAGTTCTAGTTCAGTCTCAACTACATAGTGAGACCCTGTCTCAGAAAACCCGAAAAACCGAAAAAAAAAAATACTACAGGAACTGGCTTGATTACAGCTTTTAGGAGTCCCTTTCCAAAAAATAACAGTTCAGAAATGTGTCCTGCCTATACCAGCTTTTTTCCTTAAAACTTTGAACCATCTCTGTCTTACTGTAGACAGTCTGGCACTCTCTTTAAATCCCTGACCTACTTTCCTCTTTTTTTTTAATTGTACCTGGGATCAAACTTGGGACCTTGTGCTTGCAAGGCAAGTGGTGGAACCACTGAGCTAAATTCTCAGCCCCTTTCCTCTTTGTATTCTTAACTCCAATTACCTATTTGTACAAAGGTTCCCATGTGTTATTTTATGCTTTCCTATGTTTATTTTTTCCATGCTTGTATTATATGGGAATATATTTTCTACTAGCATAGGTCTTATCCACTATGGTCCCTTCGAGATATTTGGCAATATCTGAAAATGTTTTTGGTTGTCACAATCTGGGGGTAGGGCAGATATCCTTCTTAGGCAAGTAGGGGATAGATGCCCTATGTGCTGCCAGACATCTCACAAGTGCACAAAAGACAGCCAAAGCAAAGAATTATCTTCTACTGGAAGAATTCCATGTTTTCATGCTATAAAGGTCCCCCCCCCACTTTTTTTAAGAGGAGAAGGGTTTATTTGGCTTACAGTTGATAGAGGTTTCAGTCCACAGTGAGCTGACTCTAAGGCAGGGATAACAAACAGGCGTGGCAGGCCAGAAACAACATGGCGCACACAAGGTAGCAAAGGCAACAGATTTAACAGTGTCTTCTTCCCCCTTTTAGATTCAGACTACTTAGGATAGGTAGCACTGGCACCCTTAGTCCTAGTACCCTTGAGCCTAGCATTGCATTGTGAATCAATTCCATCTTCACACACTCTAGATCAAGCTTATGTCTACATGAGGCTTTTGGGGACATCTAGACTCAAACTGTAACATTCTGTCTCTGGCCCCACAGTGGCTCGTGTACATTCTTTTACACAAAAGGCATTCAGTCCATTTCTAAGAGTTGCCAAAGTCCTAACAGTTTCAGCATCGCTGAAAAGTGCAAGTCCCAAGTCTCTGAGATTTAAATTAAACTCTTAGCTGCAAGCCCCTGTACAAATGAAAAGGAAGTCAAACACTTCCAACAACACTGGCACAAGGTAGACTTTTCCATTTCCAAAGGCACAAACAGGAGGATACAACGGAATCCAGCAGGCCAAACATTTAATCCTTTAGTTCCACTTCCAGCATCCCTGGCAGCCTGTGGCAAATTGTGAACTCCACAGGGCTTTGACGGCTCTGCCCCTATGGCGCTTCAGGTGGTCGAAGCTCCCACAACTTCTCTCTTAGGCTGGCTCTGCTCCCTCCTTACAGCTTTCCTCAGATGTTTCATGCTCCTGGCTTCTCCAGATTTCTGGGGTCCCCACTGTCCCTCTGACTACACACACACTTCCACGCAGTACCTTCTCAGCGGCACACTGCCCGGTCTCTCAGGCCTTCCTCTGAAATCTGCAAGGAAGCCTTCCTGAGCCCTCAACTTTTGCATTCTGCATGCACCTAAAACCAGCACCACGTGGATGGTGCCAAGGCTGCTGCCAGCTGGAGCAGCAGTGGCCAGTCTTCCCTCTTGGCTGTAGAGGTTGAGTGCCTGGATTGCTGAACACTCTGAACCAAATCTCGAGGAACAATGTTCTATGTGGCCATTTTGGAAAAACTCCCCTAGGCCACCACCATCTGGAACATGGTACAACTGCTGCAGTTCTGGAACATGGTGCTCTGGGGCTTTCTTCTTAAAGCCAGACCTTTCACCTTTATAACTCTGCAAAGGGTGCTGCTTCCTGTGATTGATGCCCTCAGGCCATCTTTTCTATTCTGCTGTTGTCAGCAATTAAGATCTCTTCTCTTTGCAGTCCACAGCTTTACTGGATCTTCCTTTCTGGCCAAACTCAAAACATTTTAAATCATTCTCCTGGGCTTTTTGCTCTTGATTCTCAACATAAATCTGGCTAACAGCCCCCAACAGTAACCATGTCATCACCTCAATACTTGACTGCTTTGAAATTTCTTCTGCAAGATTAATTAGTCCACTGCCCCTAATCTCAGTCTCAGGCAAAATCTCTGGACATGAACGAAATGCAGACAAACTTTCTGACAAACCATAACACACATCATCTGGAGTCCAACAGTCAGTGCAGTCCTTCCTGCATAAACTCCTCAAGCCTGGTCTTTGTAAACTTTCTGGTCTTCTGAGCTCTGACCAGAATCTTCCATAAGAACCACCCAAGGTGTTCAGTGCTGCTTCTGTAGCCAACATCTCTGAATCTTTCCTAACTCTTCCCCTTCCCACAAACCAGTTCCAAAGTCTCTGAGCCACATGTCCAGGTAATGTCATAGCAATGACCCCACTTCTAGTACCAAATTTCTGTTTGTGTTACTTTTCTCTTGTTGCTGAGACAAATTACCTGACCCCTACATTTAAAAGGGAAGGGCTTTCTTTGGTTTATAGTTCATAGAGGTTTCAGTCCGTAGTTGGCTGGCTCTGAGGCTGGGATGGATCTGCTGACTATATTATTTCCATGCTTATGATAGAAGTTTTTGACCAAGATTTGCACTGTCTCGTTAATTTCAGTAAGGGCTAGAATTTTTCTTGCACTATGTAATGCCATGATTGTTATTCACACAGTTCAGTTAAGCAATTTTTTTTCCTTGTACCTGGGGATTGAACTCAGGACCTTGCACTTGCGAGACAGGCAGGGGCACCACTGAGCTAAGTCCCAGGCCCATTATTCACAGTTTAGACGTGGCTTGGTTTCTTAGCATGTACAATCAAGTGTATTTCACAGCTGGTAAATTTTTATTCCAAAACTTATTTCTCTTGTGTGAGCAATTACATTTTCTTTAAATCCTGAATAGGTGATTGTCCTATTGTATCTTTTCCTTCAGAAAACTCTTTTGGTTTTTGGTGATACCAGGGGACTGGCAGGCAGCAGCGCCACTGAGCTAAATCTCCAGCCCAAAACTTGGGTCCTTGCTCTTAACGAGGCAGGCAGCAGCACTGCTGAGCTAAATCCCTGGCCCTAGAGAGCTTTTAAATATAGAGATCATGAATTAAGCATGGACCATAAATTTACACTAGGTTTGATTTGAATTATAGCTTTGGTCTTTACTTAGAGTAGGTACTTATTTAATATCTTAGACTCTTGAGTCTTAATAGTAAGCCAAATAGGCTTGGGATTTAGCTCAGTGGTTCTGTTGCCTGCCTTGCAAGTGCAAGGGCCTGAGTTCGGTCCCCGGTACCAAAAAAAAAAGCCAAATATAAATGGAAATAATAATTATAAAGGGCTTGCCTAATAACAAACTTTATTGTGGCGCCTTTTTACTAAAGTTATTCTTTTTTATTATAGGACATTTTTTACATTGAAAATCAAAAGGAATATGAAAATAAAAAAGCTGCTAGAAAGAGGAGAACACAGATTTTGGGAAAAAAGATGAAACAAGCCATTAAAAGTCTGAATTTTCAAGAAGATGATGATACATCACGGGAAACTTTTGCAAGTGATACAAATGAGGCCCTGGCCTCTCTTGACGAACCACAGGAAGGACATGGAGAAACCAAGTTAGATGCAGAGGAAGCTATTGAGGTGGATCATTCTCATGATTTGGACATCTTTTAAGTATATTTTGGACATTGTGAGGAATAAGCCTTTTAAAGTACCATTGTAATAAACCGTTTCTACTGACATAGCTTTGTTTTAGTTTGCACTGATAAACATGAGAATCTGGATAAACCTATTTCTTGTTTTAAATAATACATGTGGGGAAGTGAATGTGATTAAAGATGGCTCATGTCTGACAGCACTAAAGCATATGGCATAATGTTTAATTTCTTGGTCTGTTGCATGACTAATACTAGTAGATGTTAATCACTTTTTTCCATGTCATTATCATATGCCATTCAAAAGTTTGTTTTTTTCTGATAATATTTTTGAGGTGAATTTTGCTTTGATTTCAAAACATTGCAATGAAAGATCTTACTGGAACACACAAATGGTTATACTGTTGCAAATGCATTTGGATTTTTTTTTTTTCTATTTTATTAGAACTCTTAGGCAGTTTTACGGATAGAGACTAAACATAGGTATATACTTATTGATGCTTCCCAGTTTCTTACTTGTCCAGAAATAAATGTCAGAAGCTTTTCAAAGAAATACTGGTTCATAACTTTTTTTACTTTCAATAGTTAACTGGATAATAAACAGCATTTATAAACTACATTCATTATAAACTAAACTTGAAGGGCCAGGGATTTAGCTCAGTGGTTCCACTGCCTGCCTCGCAAGCAGAAGGTCCCGAGTTCCATCCCGGTACCAAAAATAAAAATAAACTTAAAAAATTAAAACAAAAATATCAATTAAAAAAATAAACTAAACTTGAAGTCTTTTAGTAGTTCTTCAAATGAAATCAGATCATGAAGAGGAAAATGGTTATTGGTTGCTTTTTATTTATAAAGAATGCAAAAATAAATCTTTTGCAGTGTCTGTTTGGTGCTAGGGATTCACCCCAGAGCAGCGATGGTGAACCTTTTAGAGACCAAATGCCCAAACCTACTTATTTATCACAAAGTGCCAACGCTGCAATTAAACCTGACTCCTGAGGTTTTAGGTGAGAAGTTATTGGGTGCTCTGCTCTTGGGGCACCTTGGCTCGTATGCCACGCTGACAGGACTCTGCCCTCTGCAGCATGCATGCCATAGGTTCACCACTGTTGCCCTGGGCCTAGAATACTGCAGAGCAGGTAGGTGCTCTGCTATTGAGCTATCTCCTGGCCCTGAGTATTTTTCCCCTGGGATTGATCCCAGAGCCTTGTACTTGGTAGGCAAGTGCCAAACTTTAAAAATTTCAAATATTGTTTAATGACTGCTGTGACTAAGGGAAAAATGTATTTTAATATGCCAGTGAATATTGTCCCTGTGTGGTTTTATGTTGCTGTTGATTTTGTTTTGTTTTGCTACAGAGTGTTGAATCCAAGGGTCTTCACACTGAACTATGTCCACAGGCTGCTTTGGTTTTTTGTGTTTTTGTTTTTTGCAGGTTTGTTTGTTGTTTGTTTGTTGAGACAATCTTAAGTCACTAAATTGCCCAGCATGGGTTTGAACTTGGCAGTCTTGCTCCAGCCTCCTGGAGAGTTGGGATTATAGGCATGCGCTGCTACACCTGGCCCAGATTACTTAGGAGACTGATTTTTTTTCCCTTATGGTTAGGATAGACCCAGGGACCTCATACATGCAGATGTATCTTCTTCCACTGAGCTATCCTCACCCCATAAGGTAATTTGAAAGCTACTTTGCATTAGAAAAGATACACATGTAAATATTACCTCTACTGCAAGTTACTTTTTTTTTTTTTTTGGTACCAAGGATTGAACTTGGGACCTTGCACTTGCTAGGCAGGTGGCAGAACCACTGAGCTAAATCCCCAGCCCTGCAAGTTAAAATTTTTAAAGGGTACTAATTCCTGAAGCTACTTTATCTTTATTAAGATTGTCCTTTTTTTGTTGTTTTGTTTTTTGGTACTGGAAATTCAAAGGGCCTTGAGCTTGCCAGGCAAGCACTGTGCCACTTAGCTCCATCCCTGGCCCAAGATTGTCCCTTGTAAACTGGGCATAGTGACCCATACCTGTAAGCCCAGCTGCTCGGGTCTGAGGCAGGAGGATTCTAAGTTCGAGGACATCCTGAGCAACTTAGACTCTATCTGATAATAAAAAAGGTTGAATATGTAGCTTAACCCTCCCAGGGTTCCATGCCTAACACTACAGCAAAGGGGGAAAAAAAGGATTGCCTCTTTTGAGTACCTTCTTCATTTTTGTCAATAATTACTTTTTTAACATTTGAAACTATGCAGATTTCTGGTTTGTATCCTATCCTACTGTTGTATTGAAGTCAGGCTTACATTTTTAAGGTTAAGTTTTTCATGGATTAAGTTTTATCAGCTGTCTTGTAAGTAATCCCAGTTTCTTGGAAGGCTGAGGCAGGAGGGTCACAAATTTGAGCCTAGCCTGAGCAATTTAGTCCCTGTCTCAAAAAACAAAGGAGTGGGGCCGGGGATTTAGCTCAGTGGTTCCAGTGCCTGCCTTGTGAAGGACCCAAGTTCAGTCCATGGTACCAAGATAAGAAAAACGCAAACAAACAAAACAAAGGAGTGGGATGTAACTCATTGCTCAGAACCACAAAAAATAAAGTTTTATCATTAAGATATTCTGCAATAGAATGAAAGAGAATAGGTAAAATTGGTTAAGCAAATTTGATACAGTCTGTATCTAAGGTGATAAATGATGTGCAGTATATAAGGATTTCTGTAGCATGTTTATATAGAGAGGAAAATTAGCTAAAGGCAGAGAATATTAATATGAAGTGCTTCTTTGTGAATGTTCGGTGTAACGGTTTCTCTAGTGTGTGGCACATTTGTAGTGTGCAAGCATTCTCGTTGTTAATGCACACAATAAATGATTTTTGTCAAGAAAGGAGATTAAAAACATACTCAAGAGCTCTGAGCACACTTTGAACTGCTGCCTTAACTGCTAAGCGTTGCTGTGAAGTTAGGAGACATTGTTACATCAGAGCACTGGTTTCATCATAAGAACAGTGGCTTGAGTTCTGGATGTGAATTCTGTCACAGCTGGCAGTGATGGTTTCGGACAAAGACACTTGTCCTCCCTGCCCTGAGCTGGCCTGCAGCTGCTCTGCCGAGAATCCCCATAAGCCTGCCACTAAGTGAGCACCGAAAGGGCCCAAGAGAAGGGGCGTCTGTCTGCCGCTCAGGCTGGGAACTGTAGACGAGGAGCTGCTCCTTCGCATACACAGGGAGCCTCAGGTTCCCGAGGAAACGGTGGGGTGTGGTACTGAGAAAGCAGGCCTGACGGAGTGTGGGGCTGTGTCCCCTCCAGACAGGCCAGCTGCTGGCTGTCCCCCCCTGGCCGGAGACTGCCTTGTACCGCATGGTGCGCTGCCTCTCCTTGGAATGGGGTCCTCCTGACCCTGCGCACAAACCGCATGCACTTGGAGGTGCAGACAGCCAGCCCTGCTCCATCTTGGTGCTAGGTGGGGTGTGAAGGTGACTGTCGGGGCCTCAGTGTCAACTCTGGGTCCAGACATCGTGGCTCCCTTCCTTGGAATGATGCTAGAGCAACTATCAACTCACAAGGCCTCCTTTCTTTCCTAATCATCAGGTATGAAGAGATTCATTTGCCACAGTTTTCCCTGATGCACAGAATGATTCCGATGCGTTACGTTATGCCTTGGAAAGAAAACATGAAATTCAGGAATGTGAACCTGAAGGTAAACATCCATAATTTAAAAACCTATACCATTTAATACAGTCTTAAGAGTAGACACAAAAGCTGTACTTACATATAAACTTGCAAGCACATGTTCATGTTTTCAGGTAACACAAATGCAAACTTCAGATAACGGGGTTTAGAACCTTTGCGTCATGCTAATTTCTGCGTTAAGTCCAGCAGAAGTAGGTGCCATTAATACTAAGGTTCCAGCGACACTGTGCTCCATACTCAGGTAGAGGGCCATGGGGACATCTGAGCTAGATTTGCAGACAGGTACTTAACAGTGCTCCTGATTGGTTCCTTTAAAACATTTTCCAAGTGCGATGGACTGTTTGCTTGTCATATGGTAAGTTGTTTCACACATGGTAATAATCAACTACGAGAGGAAATTTGAAGTTAGGAGTCCTAGAAAAAAATGTGTTTTTGTTAAGTGACTTGTAAACTGCAATTGTGTAAAAAGTTAGTATAAATAAGAATGTATTTTGAGATACTGCAAAATATAACTATAAAAGGTATATTATAAAATATGGCTTAATTGTCCTCTTACAGTTTTTTGTTTCTTGGGTTTTTGAGACAAGGTCTCCCTGTGTACCCCAGGCTGGCCTCAACTGTCAGCAGTCCTCCTGCCTCAGCCTCCTGAGTGCATGTGCCACGTGCCTGGTTACAATTGTTCTCCTATGAAATGCACATGTGAGCCTGGCATGGTGGCACATGCTTGTAATCCTAGCACTCTAGGCAGGAGGATCACAAGTTGGAGTCCAACCTGGCCTCTCAAAGCTTAGTGAGATCCTGTCACAAAATAAAAAAGAGAAAGGGCTGGAGTTGTTCACTGTTCAACCCTGGGTTTAATCCCCTATGCCTCAAAAAAACCACATAACAGTGTTATAAAACAGTGCCTTGCGAGTGCACAAGCAGTGTCACTGAGCTACACCCCCAACTTGGTCTTGTTTTTTAGAGCTTTAATTCAGCGTAATTTCTCAAAGCTACTTCACTTTTGCAATTTAAAATGTTCCTTACAACTGGGCATGGTGGCACATGCCTGGGAGGCTGAGGCAGGAGGATTGCAAGTGTGAGCCCAGCCTGGGAACTTAGTGACTTAGCAAGAGCTTGTCTCAGAATAATGAACCTCCTGGGTTCATTCTCCAGGACAGCAAAATACATATGTGCACACATACATAAAATTCAAAAATAACGTGTTCCCAACAGTTACATCGTTAGTCACTGGTGCAGAGAATATTGTGCCTTGCAAAAGTACCTTGAAAACTAAAGGATGAAGGGCGTAGACCCACAGTGAATAAATGTTCATAATTCTACCTTCCTCTTACCGTTCACCTCACCATTCTTACAGTAAGAGGTCATTTTTAAAACAAATTTTATTTCCCCCCGTCCCCTCAAGCCCCTTCCCCTCCCTGTGGATAGAAGCTTTGTTTCCATTTTTTCCTTCTATTTTCACTTCTTTTCTTGTCTCTTCCTTTCCTCCTCCCTCGTCCCTTCCCATTTAAACACCACTCCCCAACATCCACTTTACACCTCAATCCTTATTTCCACATTCAGCTTCTCACCAGAGAAACAATGCAGTATTTAAACGTGTGTCCGATTTATCTCACGAGTGTGGTCTCAAGGTCCATCCATTTCGCTATCAGTGAAGCACATCCTTCTTTATGGCAGAGTAATACTCCATTCTAGAAAAAAATCTTTATCCACTCGTCAGTTGAGGGGCATTTGGGCTGTTTCCCAGATTTAGCCATCACAAACTGTGCTGCTCTAAGCATGGGTGCACACATATCACTTGGTGTGACGTTTTTAATTCTTTCAGGAAGCTACCAAGAAGGGGAATCCTGAGAGTAAGAAGTGATTTTTAGGACCCACATTTAATCACAATACCATAATATAGTGAACCAGATGCGGGTCACACCCCACAGCCAGGCCAGAATGCTGCTCGTCAGAAGGAAAGGAGCAGAGTCAGAACCTCAAGTAGCTGCTGCCTGTACAGCGAGACTTGTAAGAGTCGCACCATAATGAGACCGGTTTAATGCCTGAAATTGGCAAAAGCTCTCACTCACTGGTGGGCTTTTTGTGAGTTCTTTTTCTTTCTTTGGTGCCGCCGAATGAACCCAGGGCCTCTCTCACGCTAGGCGAGTGCTGTGCCACGCATTTGCTTAATGTTTTGTTCAAAACTCCAAGAACTCTTCAATATTCCCATTTTATAGGTGAAAAACTGAATTGTGGGGGGAGTTGTAGGTGATCTTTCCAAGTTCACGTAAGCAGGGAGCGAAAGTTCAAAAACCCAACTGCAGATGTATCTGTCACCTTTGTGACTGCCGTCTCCCTGGTACTTCATGGTAGTAACACTGACCCCGAAGACTTCTGCCCTGATGTCCGTCAGACAGAAAAGCTCATCAGGAAGCAGGGTCTCCCCGTGGGCCCTCAGACCGCCTTTGTCTCCCGGGCTCGCCCTACCTCAAGCCTTCCGAGTGCTGTGTGTGCCACCATGGCCGGCCGACACTTCCGTCTTAATCTAACGAGAGAAGGGTGTTTGCTGTGATGCAGCATTAAGCAGAGGTTTCTGTTTTGTTTCCTCTTAGCAAGCAGAAGTATCTGGGATCCATACTGGGCCCTCAGAAGAGTCTCTGTTTCTGAGTCACAGAGAGAGGCTTTGCCATGGGGAACACCGTAAAGACCTCCTGAGGAAAAGCCCATCAGAGATAACAATTTCGGATATGCCTCTGCATTCGCCGCTCTCCAGGTACCACAGCACTGTGATCTCCCATGGCTTCAGGAGGCGGCTGATCTGACAGCAGACACTGTGATGCTGGGCTGGAGACGTGGCTCCAGGACAGCTGCATGCAACGTGTGTGAAACCTTGAGTTTCCGCCTTAGCACCACAGAACAGATAAATAAAAGTAAAGTGATAAAACGCTCTGCTAATGTTTCAGTCCATAGTGCATTTATATTTCACCTACGAGGTCTATTTGTTTAAAAATCAAAAGTCAGGGGCCAGGGATGTGGCTCGGTGGTGCTGCACTTGCCTGGCAAGCACAAGGTCCTGAGTTCAATTCCCAGTGCCAAAGAAAAGGGCAAGAGCATCATTTACACATCACAGAAGCTTTAGAAAGGAAATAGTCTCCAAGGTCATCTGAGATGAATTGGGAGAGGAAGAGAACTGCTTTCACTGACACTGATTTCCACTAAGTAGATGAAAGAGAGCGAGCCGGGTGTACTTGCGCACGCCTGTAATCCCAGCCCTTGGGAGGCTGAGGCAGGAGGATCCCTGTGAGTTCGAGACCAGCCTGGGCTACACAGTGCGTTCCAGGTCAATCAGTATTACGTAGTGAGACCCTGTCTCAAAAAAGAAAAAGGAAAAGAGCAAAGAGGACCAGTCCTGCTGCCTGACCTCACCACGCTGTGTCCTGTCCTGTTATTCACCCCTCTCATGCTTAGTTTCAAATGAGCCCAGCTGAAATAAAGTTTAAGTTATTTTTGCTACTTTCCAGCTTTTCTTCTTTCTGCCACCCCTCCAACATACACACTAGAACTCTGGACCATCATTAGAAGTGTTCAGCAGACGGCCCTATGATACAACATATATTTTTAGCTGTGAGAGATGCACTTTCTGTGTTGACTCAGTGAATATAAGTATGTTTCCTACAGCAAAGAAATGACTGGCCTCATGGGACCCCATAAAAGCAACCTGTGCAAAATGGCAGAGCCACCGTAGAGGCAGGTACGGTGGTTCCTCAAGAAATTAAAACGTAGGATTGCCGCATGACTCCGCAGTTGCCCCTGCGCACTCACAAAATTCAAAAGTGGAGACCTGAACGCATGTCCTGTGTGCTGGTGTTTATAGAAGCGATACCACGGTGAAAAGGAAGAGCCCAAGTTTACCAACTGCTGAAGGCACGCTGGGACACCTACGTTGGGGTCCTAGAACCCTGGTGATACTCCTTCGGCGTGTAGGCGCTGTTTCTGGATAAACCTCGCAAGCTCTCACCCATGATGTGCTCACCTTTTCTTCGGCTCCTCACCTCTCCTCTCCTCTCCAGCACTCTCCTCTCAGGCATGTTGCAGGTCAGTCAGTCAGGCATCTTCTGCCCCTGGAAGGCTCCACCTGGATCTTTCCCCGGTTCTCTTAGGCAAACTGGCCAGCCCAGAGGTTAGCCTATATTTGTATCTCTGTGAGTCTATGAAACTCCCACAACCTTCCATGCTTTGGGTTTTAGTTTTCTTTTTTTGGTACCACGTCCTTGTGCTTGCGAGTCAGGCAGCGGAACCTCTGAGCTAAATCCCCGGCCCTTGTTTCTGTTTTACTGTGTTGCCCAGGATGTAAGGGATCCTGATGTAGTCCCTTGTTTTTCAGAGTACCCTTAGGCTTTAACTTCTCTGCACACCACTGTAAAGCAGGTCAGTTCCTATGGAAAGAAACGAGGACCTACCTATTCTACAGCGTACTTATCCTCCCAGTAAAAATCTCCCGGCCCTGGCTCTGGAGCTCAGAGTGAGGACAGTGGTGCATTTCTTTCCAAGCGACACCCCCAGGAACCGAGGACTCAGCAGTAGGGAGGACAGTGTACTAGTCCTCCACCTCCTCTCTGCGATGGGCATGCACCCTGTGATCTGGGCTGTTGAGGCCCTGGTATTCCAGGAGCTCTTGCCCAAGACGGAGCTTCTATCCCATAGAGTGGGACTGGGAAAGAGCGAGCCCAGCCTCTTGGCCACACTTCCCTGCCCCTCGGGAAAGACACCTTCTGATTAGGGACTGAGCAACAGAGCCCTGCAGTTTTTAGACCCTAAAAACAAAAGAACATGAAAAATGGATCCTAACAGTTGTTAGATGGCACAAAGAAGACTCAGATTAATCAGAATTACTGAAAAATCAGAAGAAAGCACAAATAGCATTAAAAAACCTGTTTACAGAAATAATAGCGGAAAACTTTTTGAATATGGGAAAATAATTTAGCATACAGATAATGATGCATATAAAACCCCAAATAGCCACGAGCAGAAAAGATCACTTCTGAGACATCATCGTCAAGATCCCAGAAGTACAACACAAGGAGAGAAACTTAAAAGCTATTTGAGAAAAGCGTCAAGTCAGTTATAAAGAATTACAGTAGACTTTGCCAGGGGTGGTGATGCAAACTTGTCATCTCAGCACTTGAGAGGGTGAGGTAGGAGGATTGCTGTAAATTCGAGGCCAGCCTACATAGTGAGTTCAAGGCCAGTCTGAACTACATAGTGAGACCCTGCCAAAAAAACCCAAAAATTATAGTCGATATCACTACAACCCTTAAAAGCCAAGAGACCTTGAAGTGCAGTGTGTCAAGTCCTAAAAGAAAACAACTTCCACACCTGACTGATATATCCTGCAAAAGTTATCTTTCAAAGTTAATGGAGAAATAAGGTCCTTCCATGACAAAGGGCACTTTAAAAATTGCATGGCCATCAAACTAGCATTCCAAAAAGTTCTCAAGGATATCAGAAAGAGACAAGCCAACAATTCCCAAAAGTTTAATGGAATGAATACACTGTGCATCTTTGGGGGCTGGGGAAGGGAAGAATGTTGTGGCTTATATCTCAATGTCCCCCCAAAACTTCCTTTTTCACAGTGGAGGATTTGCTGTGTGTAGAGCGGTGATGCTTGGATTAAGGCCACCCCGCCCTGGGTGTGAGTGTTACCCACAAGGATGAGTAGCCTGCATGAAGGATAAGCACAGAGATAGGGCTGCTGTTGTCGCTGCTTGCCGCTTGCTGTCACGCTACTTCACGGCTTGCTGCCTTTTCCTCTGCTGACCCTTGCCCTCCATGAACCGTTTCTCCTCTGCGATGCCCCTCTGCCTGGACACTCTCCCTCAGGGCCAGCCAGCTATGGACTGAAACTCGCAAACTGTGAGGAGCTGAAATAAACCTTTCATCTTTTAACTTTGGGTGTCAAGTATTTTGTCTCAGCAATGAGAAAAGTGTAAACATTTAAGCAGAAGGAGAAAAAAAATAGAATTGGCAATAGGAAAATAAAGTAATAACAGAAAAAGGCCAATGTCTTCCAATAATAATTCTCAGTGTGGATGGTGTCAATTCCCCAATCAAAAGACATAGATTTGGAAACAGGATCAACAAACCAAGCCTAATGCTATACTGTACACAAATACATTTAATCCAAAGTGAAATTCATAGACTTAAAGGATGGAAAACAATACTTCATGCAACAGAAACCAAAAACAAGCAGGGTTAGCTATCCTATTTTCTTTTCTATTTTTTTTTAGACAAGGTCTCACTATGTAGTTGAGACTGACCTGGAACTCACTATATTACCCAGGCTGGTCTCAAACTCAGTGATCCTCCTGCCTCAGCCTCCTGAGTGCTGGGATTACAGGCATGTGCCGTGACGCCTGGCCAAGCTATCCTATTTTCAAACATATGGCACTTCAAGGCAAAACTGATCAGAAGAAGCAAAGGTCACTATGTATTGGTTAGGGAAACAATTCAACAGAAAGATATAACAACTATAAACATATATACATCAGATAATGGCACTCCAATCTTCATCAAACAAATACTACTGGACCTAAATGATCAGACAAACACAATTTTAGTGGGGGACTACAATACCCCACTGTCACAAACAGAACGAGACAAAAATCAGAAAAGAAAGAGTTGAAGCAAACCTTGGGACAAATACACTTATTAGAGATCTACAGAGTTCTACCCAATAACAAAATATACATTCTTTGTCTTTTTTGTTTTGTCTTGTTTTGTTTGTTACCAGGGATTGAACTTGGGCCCTTGCGCTTGCAGAGCAGATGGCAGAACCACTGAGCCAAACCCCTGGCCTGATACACATTCTTGAGTCTAGCATGGTGGCAAAGGTCTGTAGTCTCAGTCCCCAGGAGACTGACACAGGAGGATCATCACAAGTTTGAGGCCAGCCTGGAGTACATAGTGATATCTGCTCAAAAAGCAATTACAACAAGATCTCAATGATAAATAGAATGGTGCTGTTTGCTTTAAACATACCAAGAAACTTTTTTTTTTCTTTTTTGGTTTTTTGAGACAGGGTCTCACTATGTAGTTGAGACTGACCTGGAACTCACTATGTAGCTCATGCTGGTCTCGAACTCACAGTGATCCTCCTGCCTCAGCCTCCTGAGTGCTGGGATTATAGACGTGCGCCACCACGCCCGGCTCTGTACCAAGAAATTTAATGGAAAAAAATTACATTCTTTTCAGCAGTGCATGAAACTTCCTCCAAAATAGACCATGTAGTGACAAGTACTGGAACCTCAGCAGAGGCACATAAGAAGGAAAAACAGTGAAATATAATTTATATATCCACGGTGTCATTGTTTCTATGTAGACACCACCCAAAGCTTCCTGTGCTCATAGGCGGGGCTTTTGGCAAGGGTCTGGATCACAGAGGTGCGATGCTCATCACTGTGAAGGTGGGCGGTGAAGCCTGGTCTGAGCAGGTGGGTCACCGGGGTGTGGCCCACAGGATCTGTCTCCTCCCACCTCCCTGGACCTCTCTGCTTCCTGTCTGCCGTGGTCCTCTGCCACGCCATGCTGCCTTGAAACCAGCCAGCTGCAGACTGAAATGTGAGCCCAAAATGAACTTCTCCTCCTCAAGTTACCAGTGTCAGGTGTCGTGTCTCAGCAAGGAGAAAGTGGCCAAGACGCGTGTCATTCTATCCCCCAACTCAGTCTAAGATTTGAGAAATAACTGGAGTTCCCATGGATGAATGACTTTATACATCTAATCTGAGAAACGAAAAGCTGATACACCTGAGTTTCTAACAGCTATTTAGGATAAGTAGAAGATTTCTGTTTCCTATAATCTCTTAATCTTGCCTCACCTCTAAAATAGACCTGGGCCTCTTAACCTCCTTCTCCTCCAGAGTAAAATGTCACAGGACTCCGATGCTAAGAAACTTTCCACTACTCTTTCTTCTGTTGAAAACAAAGGGAAATTTGGCTGATAACGGGATAATTTCCATCAAGGTAGTCAAGTGACATTTTGAGATAGTCTTTTATATCAGTCCATTGGAATTTAAAATTTCAGGGGATGGTTCTGGACACCCAAAACGCCTAAGCCCTCTACGAAGAATGCCCTGCACCTTGGGAGATGATCAGAGTTGGGTCTTTGTGGGTTTCTAGGAATAAATGGTGGGGGTGGTCTTGAAAAGTTGAAGTAAAACCATGAACAGCGGTTGGTTCCCGCCACGTGGACACACGTGGCCACTTCGCTCATACTTGGTGGTGCTGACTTGCTATGGTTTGTCCCCCAGTTCACGTGCTGGATGGATGGTGGCACTGTTGGATGAGGTGGAGCTTTAGTGGGCCATCTTTAGATCACTGAGGACTCTGCAGAAGGCATTCATGTAAATTCTCCTTAGACTTCTAATCCAACTAGGTTTTTTGTTTTGTTTTGTTTTGTTTTTTGTTTTTGTTTTTGTTTTTGTATTGGGAATCAAACTCAAAGGTGTTCTTCCACTAAGCAATGTTCTTAGGCTTTTTCCTCAGGCTTTGTTTGTTTGTTTGTTTGTGTGTTTTAGAGACTGATTGTGCTATGTAGTTTAGGCTGGTCTTGAATTCACTATGTAGCCCAGAGTGGCCTCAAACTTGCAGTGATCATCCTGTTTCAGCCTCCCAAGTACTGGGATTGTAAGTATGTGCCACCATGCCTGGATTTATTTTATTTTTTAATTTTTACTTATTTTTTTGTGGTATTGGGGATGGAACCCAGGGACACTTTGCATCGAGCTACTTTCCTAGTCTCTTCAATTTTGTTTATCTATTTGGAGACAGAGTCTTGCTATGCGGTTCAGGCTGGCCTTCAACTCACGACGTAGTCCATGCTGGCCTGCAACGCACAGCGATCTTCCTGCTTGAGCCTCCTGAGTGCTGAAACTACAGATCAGTGCCACCACTCCCAGCTTCTTTATTTTCATTGTCAAGACAAGGTCTCATTTAGCTGCCCAGGCTGGCCTTGGACTTCCCGTCCTCCTGTCTCGGCCTCCTGAGGCTGGGATTGCAGGCAGGCGCCGCCACACCTGGCCGCTTCCTGTCTTTTGATGTAATGTTGCTCCTACACAGGCCCCACCGTGCCTCATCAGGGGCTAAGGCAATGGTGCTGCCCTAATCTTGGATCTCAGCAGTGGGAGTGAAATAAACCTTTTTAGTGTGGTACTGGGATCGAACCCAGGGGCATTCTATCACTGAGCTAGCTACATGCCAGCTCTTTATTTTTTATTTTGACACAGAGTCTAAAAAGCCCAGGCTGGCCTGGGACTTCCAGTGCTTTACCTCAGCCCGCAAAACTGCATAGATTACAGATTAGAACTACAACACTTGGCTCAGTACATTGGTATAGCAACAAAAACCAGACTGATACCCAGCCAGGCATGTCGGTACACAACTGTATCTCACTGTAATCTCAGCAGTTAGAAGGCTGAAGCAGGAGGACTGCAAATTTGAAGCAAGCCAGGAATACTTAGCAAGACTCTATTTAAAAAAAAAAAAGCTGCGAGTGGTGGCGCATGGCTGTCATCTCAGCACTCAGGAAGCTGAGGCAGGAGGATCACTGCGAGTTCAAGACCAGCCTGGTCTACACAGTGAGTTGCAGAGCAGTCTGAACTACATAGTGAGACCCTGTCTCAAACCACCCCCTCAAAAAAAAAAAAAAAAAGCCCAATACATAACCATTCTATGAGACCTGTCTCCGTAGCAGCCTTTTTATTCTGTAATACAATTTTATGTCCTTCTAAGTAACTTTCCCTGAGTTTCTATGATTTCTCCCCCTGCAATTCACTTCCCAGCCAGTAATTCTTTTTGCTCCTTAATTAACTTCACTTGCTCCGTGTAAAGTAACCTGTACCATTGGTCTTCTCCTTTCAGAGCTCCCGCCTGCATTACGGGTTCCTTTGAGGTTATACATTTCTTCACTCTACCGAGAGGTGCATGCCGTAATCTCAGCAGTCTGGGAAGCTGAAGCGGGAAGATCGCACGTTCCACTCCAGCCTTAGTGATTTAACAAGACCCTGATTCGGAACTTTAAAAAGCGGAGGCAGGGATGTAGTTCAGTGTGGAGGCCCTGGGTTTAATTCCCAGTTTTAAAAAATGGAAATAAATAAATAAATAGAGTAAACGCAGACTGAACAGAATTTGATGACGCGCCTTCTCGAACAGTGAGAGTATCAGCGACCGCATTCGACCATAACTAGTTCCCGGTAGGCCGGGTCTCTCCGCTGAGGGTGTCTGCAGGGAAGGGGCAGCCGGAATCCAAGCTGGGCACGCATCTCAGGGCAATCCCTGGGGCCCGGAAACGGGGTCAGTAGTAAGGAGTTAGCAAGCCTCCTCGGGATTGACCACGCCAACACGCATTTTATGAACAGGAAGGAAGAGCCGTTTGCTGCTCCTGCACAGAATGCGCTCCTCCCTCCCTTCGGGGTCACAGTCCCCACAACGACCAAAGGCCGCTCCGAGAGAAACCCGTTTCCTGCTCTATTTTCTCCTTCGCCTGACTTCGCACTTCTCTGCCTAGCAGCTCCCTGTCCTGATCAGAAGAGGTCTCTGCTGCATCACTTAAATTTGTTCTACATGCGCCAACTCCCCAGGGCCATTGTAAGCGTTACGTACTTCAAACGTGCCAAAAAAAAAAAAAAAAAAAAAAATTAAATAAGGGAAAACTCTTTCTTTCAAGATATTATTGTATACCTGTTGGAGATATTGTAAGAGACAGATATAAAAATTCAGCCAGGCTTGGTGGCACACATCTGCAATTCCAGGAATGAGAGAGGATGGGGTTCACCTGGGCATTGGGGACTTGTGTCAAAATAAAAAGCCGGGCGTGGTGGCGCACGCCTGTAATCCCAGCTCTTGGGAGGCTGAGGCAGGAGGATCGCTGTAAGTTCGAGACCAGCCTGGGCTACATAGTGAGTTCCAGGTCAGTCTCAACTACACAGTGAGACCCTGTCTCAAAATAAATAAATAAACAAATAAATAAATAAATAAAAATTAAAAAGACTGGGAGGTTTAGCTCAGAAGGCCATGGGTTCAATGTCCATAGTCAAAAAAGGAGGACGAGGAGGAGTTAACAGGTGAGGGAAAGAGGAGAAGGAGGAGGAGGAGGAAGAAAAGGAGAAGGCAAAAAGAAAAAACAAAAAAAGTATCAAACTTTTGAAGGTAGAAAAAGAGAAAACAAGGGAGAATACATTTAAACAGGCAAATACACATAACTTTTTCAGGAACAAATTATTCAATGGTTCAAAATGTGGATTTGGGGGCTAGGCTGACCTAGGTTCAAATTCTGACTCTATTACTGCTTGTGCAGCTTTCCAGGGAGCCGCACACACCACGCACCTGTTTCTTGCCTGGGGAATGGGACACTGACGGCCGATCCACAGCTCCACTGTGAACAATCTGTCAATGACAAATCCAGAGTGCTTCCTGTGGCCACACTTGTTATTAGGCCTGGGTGCAGAGTTTACCTGTACCATGGCTAAGAGGCAAAGCAGCCTTTTCCAAAAGGAAGAATACCACAAATGCAAAAATAAAGTCTCAAGAGATGGAAAAGGAATGTCTTTCACCCATAGTGTTGGTTTCAAAGAAAACCCCCAAGAGAAAACCACAAATGCATGTCTGGTCTTTTCTTCTAAAGCCTGACTGGAATTTGTAACTCGACCCTGCATGTCTTCCGGGCTTGGCTCACCAGCCTCAAACTGATCCGCTGAGCACCTTCTCCTCCTGCTCTCTCCTGTTCAGCATTTCTATTTTCTAAGAGTTAATAAAGGTAAATACGACCTGCACGTGGAGTCCCCACGTTCCCCATCCTCTGGGTCTCGGAAATCATTTAGATTTCTTTCCCCTCACTCCACTCAAAGCCCTTCAGTCACCCTTGGCCTTTGTAGGTAGATGGGGGTATTTTTCTGACAGCTGCACCTTTATCCTAGTTCCCCCCAAGGAACTGCCATCCTTCATACACCAGGTTTCCTACAGTACCCTCCTGTTTTGTTCCCATCCTCTCTCCGAACTTTCCCAAGAGTAAATTGGGTTGGCTCCGTCAGCTGGACAGCCTGCCACGGGCCGTCTTCCTGTGATCCCTTCCTCCTGCTCAACACTATTCCTGAAAAGTCTAAGGGGAAGAATGGTGGTAATGGCTGGGCAACATGAACGTCACTGACTGGACACTGAAAAATAGTTCACATCATGAATGTCATGTATGTTTAACTTCTCCCTGAAATCCAAATGCAGCAAGTTATACGATACGTTGTGTAAGGCTCTCCAACATCCTAGCGCCACCAATCTTCTTGGCTCATGGAAAAACCATACTAGGACCTGGAGAACCTTATGTTGTTAGAGACAGCAAGAATGTGAGCCTGTGCTTCCCAAGCAGCCCTCCAGAAGCAACAGTTGGTGAGCAACTGTGGTACAAGTGCCCCAGGACCAAGTCGTGCAGAGCAGGCCGTGGTGGGGACACCAACATGGTGAAGGGCTGGGCGTGTGAACCTCCGCCCCAGAGCAGCCCCTTGGTGGCTTCACACTGCCAAGTGCCCACAGTGCATGAAGAAAGGACAGTCACAGAGGACTGCTGGCAGAGGGATACCAGACGAGAGGCAGGGACTGGTGGTCATGGACTCGGTTCTTGTGATCAGACACCAGATTTAACCTGAGTTGTGTATGATTGGGAGCTCACGTGGTTGCCATGTTACCACTGCTAAAGGGAGACCCGATACAGGGTCTTACGCGATGTTATTTCTCAGTTACCCCTGACAGACGCCACTGTACTGGATTAGTATGTTATGGTTGTAGCTGAATTGATTGTATGGGAATAATCCTGACTCAGTGGGCAACTTAGAGCCAGTGAGCTTGTCTGCTGCGTCCACTGGCCTTACCCAGGAGAGGGGCACCAAGAACTTGAACTGGATCAGACTGCAAAAATGACTGCAACCTGGCAGAAAGAGGTCCCGAGTCTAAGTTAACTCTAGTTTTGCAGGGGAGGGATGAGAGGAGTAATTAAAACTTTGGCAAAGAAGCTGCTTGTGAATCACATATGCAATGTCTCATTGGAATATCCGACCCGTGTTCTCATCAGACACTTTATTGGTTTAAATTCTCATGTGTTGAGTTATTTAGTCATGTGGCATTATATTCTTGTATGGTTGTGCGTGTATATTAGGTTGTTACTCTTGCATATTTGTTCATTCATTGGCTCTGATTTAATAGGTGTTTAGGTTTTCCTGCTGGTCTTGGCTCTTGATCTAGGTTCCTCATTGAAATCCCCGAGATTATATGGTTAACCTATATCTTTATTCTTTTTTTCCAAGATTGTAAACTCCTCCTCCCAAGTTTTAAAATTTATCATACTTAGCCCTTCACAGTCACTTCTATCTTCTTTACCATTCTTTGGTGGTGGTAGTATAATTCTTTGATCCACCCCTTCCTAACCCTTTGGCTTTTCCATATCTTATCTAGTTTGTCCTCTCTATAAGCAACTTCTGATAACCACATAGCTTTCCTCAATCACCAAGTGAACCCCCTTTCCCTCATATGTCACCCTTGCCCCCATAAATTATCCCCTGAAAACTCTCAATACTAAATCTTCAACTCAACTAAAAGTACTGCAACAAAACCAGAATCCACATCCACCTTTTCTGCTCAGCTACCACTGGTGCCCACATCCACCCTGTCCCTAGTGTCTAACACCACTCATCCAAACACCCCCTTTCTCCTTTTCCTTTCTCATCTACCTGGATCAACCACAAATGGTCAAAGAAGATGTGGTTTTTTAATAAAATGGAGTACTACTCAGACGTAAGGAATGAGAAACTAGAGACATTTATAGCTTAGTGGATGCAAATTGAGGACATACTCTTAGGTGAAATTAAAAAGACACACATGGGCCCAGGGATTTAGCTTAGTGATTCTGCCGCCTGCTTTGCAAGTGCAGGACCCAAGTTCAATCCTTGGTATAAAAAACAAAAACAAAATAAACAGATACACATGTGTAAATATCAAATAGTTTCTCTGGTGTGAAAAACTATATGTATAACAAGGATTAAAACATATAATTAATACTATGCAATTGGAAGAAAAGGGCTAAAAGAGTAGGGGAAGTAGAAGTGGTAGGGGAAAGGTAAGAAGGGAAAAGAAAAAAAAATATGAGAAAAGGAAAAACATGGAAACAATGTCTTTGTAACCAGGGAAGGGTGGAGGGGGTGAAGGAAGGGCTGGAGAGTGGGGAAAAAATGAGAACCAAGACGAGTCAGGTAAAGGTACAGGATCCCAATGATGAATGTAACTGTGCTGTGTACCTAAACTGTACCAATAAAATTAATTTAAAAAAAAAAACACATATAAAGGAAAACCAATTCAGATTACAGCAGACTTCAAAGAACAAACTCTGAAGTCCAGAAAAGCTTGGATTGAAGTACTTCAAACCCTAAGAGCAAATAAATTCCAACCCAGATTAACATACCCAGCAAAGCTATCCTTCCAAACAGATGAAGAAATATGGAATTTCCATGAAAAAGACCAGTGCACAACATATATGAATTCTAAACCAGCATAGAGAAAATATTTAAGAACATTCTTGATAGGACAATGAATTGGGCACATCTATAAAAAAACAGGAAGCTAGTGAGGTCAATGTATAAACAGCAAAAAAAAAAAGTCAGGAAAAGAAAAACAAATGGTACATGAACAAACAAAGGCAATGAGAGTAAGTAACCACCACATCTCAATAATATCTGTCAATGTTAATGACCTCAACTCTCCATTCAAAAGACACAGACTGACACACTGGATTAAAAAATAGAATCCGACCATCTGCTCCATCCAAGAAACTCATCTAATCCAAAAGGATATTCATAGACTAAAAAATTAAAGGATGGCAAACAATATTTCATGTTCCAGGACTCTGAAAAAAGCAGAGATAGCAATCCTAACATCAGATGCAGTAAACTTCAAGTTAAAGCTGATTAGAAGAGACAAAGGTTACCACATACTAGCTGAGGGAACAGTCCAACAGGAAGTGATAGCATTGATAAACATATATGCACCAAATACTGGAGCACCCATATGCACAAAGCAAAAACTGCTGAAATTAAAAAGATTAAATAAATATTAACAAATCATAGTAAGAGATTTTAGCACTCCAGTTTTGCAAAGAGATGGAGCAACTAAACAAAAAAAAAATTTTTTTTAAGTTTCAGAACTGAACCACATCCTTGAACATATGTGCTTCATGAATACATACAGAGTATTCTACCCTCTACAACAGAGTATATATTCTTTTCAGCAGCACAGGATACTTTTTCCAAAATATTCCACAAAGCCTACTAGGTAAATATAAAAGAATTGAAAGCACCTCATGCATACCATCAGACCATTGTGCAATGAAAGTAGAAATCAATGACAGAAGAAATTTCAGAAAAAACTAACGCTCCTTGAAAATTAACAACATACTCCTAAACAACCACTTGATCACAGAACAAACCAAAGAAAAAATTTAAAAATTTCTGAAAGTTAATGACAATGACTATACAATTCAGTGAAACTTCTTGAACACTATGAAAGCAGTCCTAAGAGGAAAATTCATTGCAATCAATCCTCACATTAGGAAAATAGAGCACGCCTATATAAATAACCATATGAAGAATTTTAAGGTACCTGAGGAACAACAGCAAACCATCCTCCCAAAAAATTAAGTAGGAAAATTATGAAGATAACAGCAGAAATCAATTAAATTTACACTAAAAAACTGTAAAAAAATAAACTAATCAAAGAGCCGTTCTTTGAAAGAAAATATAATAGATATTCCCTCAACAAGACTCACCAAGAGGAGGAGAAAAGACTCACATCAGCGCAATTAGAAATGAAAAAAGTGAAATCACAACAGACGATGTCAAAATCCAGAAGATAGTAACTATTTTGAAAAATTATATTCCAACAAATTAGCAAATTTGAAGAAATGGACAGATTCCTATACATAAACAAACTATCAAATCTAACCTGAGAAGACATAAATATGCTTAGCATCCCAATCACAAGCAATAAAATGGACTAAGTAATACAGAATCTACGAACTAATAAAATCTCAGGACCTGGTGAATTCACTGCTGAATTCTACAAAACCTTTAAGGGTGTCATATCACCAATACTCCTCAAGCTCTTCAAAGAAATTGAAAGAGATAGAATGCTCCCAAATTCATTTATGAAGCCGGTATCACCCTGATTTCCAAACCAGATAAAGTCCCAGCTAAAAAAGAGAACTAGCTGGTGTGGTGGCATATGCCTGTAATCCCAGCACTCGGGAGACTGAGGCAGGAGGATCGTCATAAGTTCAAGACCAGCCTGGGCTACATAGTGAGTTCCAGGTCAATCTTAACTACATAGTGAGACCCTGTCTCAAAACAAAAAAAGAAAGAAAGAAAGAAAGAAAGAAAGAAAGAAAGAAAGAAAGAAAGAAAGAAAGAAAGAAAGAAAGAAAGAAAGAAAAAGAAAGAAAGAATTAAACCAGGCATGGTGGCACATACCTATAATCCCAGCACTTGGCAGGCTGAGGCAGGAGGATTGGCTCAGATTCAAGGCCAGACTGGGCTACATAGGGAGTTCAAGGCCAATCTGATTTATGGAATGAGACCCTAGAGAGAGAGAGAGAGAGAGAGAGAGAGAGAGAGAGAGAGACAGAACTAAAGGTCAATCTCTTTAATGAACATAGATGCAAAAATCTTCAACAAGATACTAGCAAATAAAATGAAACACTAGGGGCCAGAGATTTAGCTCAATGGTTCTGCTGCCTGTCTTGCAAGCACAAGGACCCAAGTTCAATCCCTGGTACCAGAAACAAAACAAAACAAGCAAACAAAAATGAAACATATTATCCAAAAATGATATATCATGATCAAGTAGGTTTCACCTCAGAGATGTAAGGATGGTTCATCACATGGAATCAGTAAATGTAATACATCATTTTTAACCAGGATCAAGGTCAACAACCCCATGATCATATCAACAGACACAGAAAAGGCTTTCAACAAAGTCCAACACCACTTCATGACAAAAATCCCTGAAGAAAATGGGTATAGAAGGACTATATTAGAATATGATAAAGGCTATTTGTGACAAACTAATAGCCACTATTATACTAATTGGGGAAAAACTAAAAGCATTCCCTCTAAAATCAAGAACAAGGCAACAATGCCCACTATCACCTCTTCTATTCACTATAATACTTGAAACATCAGCCAGAGCAATTAGGCAAGAGAAAGAAATGAAAGGGATACAAACAGGAACGGAAGAACTCAAATTATCATTATTTGCAGATAACATGATACTCTACATATAAATTTCAAAGAACTCCACCCAAAACTCTTAAAATTAATAACCAACTTCAGCAAAGTAGCAGGGTACAAGAGCAACACAAAAATCATTAGCATTTGTGTATACCAATAATGAATGGAAGGAAATTATGAAAATAACACCATTCACAGTCACTTCATGAAAAAATGAAATATCTAGGAATTAACTTAACCAAAGGAGTGAAAGTTCTCTACAAAGAAAACTACAGCACTCTAAAGAAGTAGTTTAAAGAGGATATCAGAAAATGGAAAGATCCCTTGCTCCTGGATGGACAGAACCAGTATCGTCAAAATGGCCATACTTCTAAAACTGTTACACAGATTCAATCCAGTCACAATCAAAATACCAAAAGAATACTAAACAGATCTAGAGAAAACAATCCTAAAATTCATTCCAGAAGAGACCCAGAATAGCAAAAGTAATTTTGCACAAGAAGAGCAAAGCAGCCTGCATAGCAATATGTGACTTCAAGCTGTACTACGAAGCAGTAGTGACAAAAACAGCACAGTAATGGAACAAAAACCAACATGTTGTTCAATGGAATAGAATTCAGGTTGTAGAAACCTCATCGGATATATTCAACTATTTGATCTTTGACAAAGGGACCAAAGCATGCTTTGGAAGAAAGCCTATTCAACAAGCGGCGTTGGTTTATCTGTTTGTAGAAGAAAGAAATTAGACCCTTATAGCTCACCATATACTAAATTAAAATCAGAACGGGACAAAGATGTAAACATTAAAATAGAAACAAACTTTCTGGAAGATAAAATAGATAAAGCACTTGAAGACGTAGGTGTAGGGAAGGATTTTCTAAACAGAACCTCAACTGCACCAGAAATAACAGCAAGAATCAACAAATGGGATTATATCAGACTAAAAAGCTCTGTACAGAAAAGAATCAGTCAGTAGAGTGAAGAGAAACCTACAGAATGGGAAAAATTTTTGCCAGCTACTCCTCAAACAGAGAGCTAATACCTAGAATATACAAAGAACTGTAACAAATGAAGCCACCTAAAGTTAAAGACCCAGCCAAGAAATGGGCAAGAGAAATGAACAGACACTTCACAGAGGAGGAAATGGAAGTGATCAACAAATACATGACAAAATGTGCAACATCTCTGGCCATTAGAGAAATGAAAATTAAAACAACACTAAGATTCCATCTTACTCTGGAACGAATGGCAATCATTGGGAAATCAAATAACACATGCTGGCCTGACTGTGGTGAAAGAGGAGCTCTCCTGGATTACTGGTGGGAAAGGAAACTACTACAGCCATTATGGAAATCATGGAGATTTCCCAAAAAACTTATATTAGAAATTCCGTGACCCAGCTCTTCTCCAAAGAGCTTAAGTAGTACAGCAGTGCATGTATACCAATGTTTGTAGTAGCACAAATCATAATAGAAAGGAGAGGAATACACATGTGCCATGTACAGGAGCCTAATAACCCCAGTTAATATAAACATTATAGGCCATAACATGAGCTACGACAAATAATTTCAGCAGGTACCAAAAAGGGAATAGGGGAACCCAAGGAGGAAAGGCGGGAAGACAAGGGAAAGAAGATCAATTTTTTAAAAAGTAATTCGTACACGTTACCACTCCCCAAGATGACTGTGAACTGCACGAGTTGCAAACACGTACTAATAAAAAAAAGGAAAAAGAAAAAGAAATCCTTGCACAGGTAAAGGCATGTGACATGCATTCAAAGACTTCCACTCAAGTCAATTACTTTTTTTTTGCCAGCATCAGATTCATTTATGTATTTTATAAGGTCCTTATCAAGTTCACTTTTATAAATGCAGATTAACACTTAGACTAACAGGACAGAAAACTTATAGGTTACAATAAATGTTTTTCCCTCTCTTACTTCTTCTACATCTGACTTGTATTTTGAACTTCTTTAGTCCCCACCCAAATACTTTCTCTCTCTCCTGAAGTCTTGAAGATTTCCATCTGTCTGTCTGCTGTCTCTGTTTCTGTCTGTTGCTCCGTCTGTCTGATTCCATCTCTCTCTGTTTCCTTTCGATACCTTTCTATAATAAAATAATTTAAGACTTAGAAGATGGTGTAAAATAGTACAGATATTTCTTATGTATCTTTCACCATGCATCCCCCAGTGATAGCATCTTAGACAGCCAGAGCAAATTGTCAAATCACCACCACGGTCCCCTTATAGATCTGTTCTTCCGCCATAAAGAAACTCCCTTGGGTCACTTGATAGTGATGCCTTTCCTATGGCCACCTCTGATTTCTTTCCCAGCGATATAATTGTGGCACTTCGTAAATGTCATATAAATAGAATAATCCAGTCTGTAGCACTTTGAGATCAATTTTTTCCTCACTCCACATGAGGATCCGTCCAACTTACTTGTATCAATAATTCATTCCTTTCTACTACCGCATAATAACCCATTAAATTGATGTACTGACATTTATTTTTCCACTCATCCACGAAGGACATTTGGCTTGTGTGTCCAAGGGTCCCCAAGACCACCCCTGGGTCCCATAACTCACTGGGAGGAATCACAAGTCTCAGCATATACTCGTGCTCCTGGCTATGACGTATGCGGGGAGATGAAGCAGTAGAGAGACAGGGCAGGCACACAGGTGAGGTCCGGGCAGCCGACGCAGGCTCCTGTGTCCGCCTGCAGCTGTCTCCCAGACATGTTCCATTTCCCCACAAGTGTGTATCACAGCACACGGGAGATCTTGCCAAGGAGCCCCACTTGTTACAGACTCAGCATCCAGGCCTTTTTAGGGAGGCCAGTCACACAGACCCCTCTGTCTGGCAAAGCCCAGAAGGCCAGAAGGAAAGCAGATGTTCTGGAGGAGCCCTGCTGTTTGCCTTAGCAGTTTAGACAGAGTGAGCTCCTCTTATCAGTTAGAGGGAGGCTCTTTAGCAACCTAAATTCCCAGATGCCAGCCAGGAACCAGTCCTGCAGCAGGCCTCCCAGAGGACGGCAGTTCAGATCTGCTGTAGTAACTCTTTTCTGAGCATACTGTCCCCGGTTTTTGTCGATTACAGATAACGCTGTGTTGAAAACATTCATGTACAGCACAGGCTGGGGATTTAGCTGAGTGGCACAGCGGCCGTTCGGCAAGTTAGATCCCTGGTACCAAAAACAAAACAGAACAAATTCATGTACAGGGCTTTTTCTTCTGGACACAAGTGATTTCATACCAAAAATTCTGCGATCGGTTAACATTTATAGTTAGATGTCAAGATACACAATTTTATTATAATCCTAGCTCTCAAATGATGAAAACCGGGCACATGAAGTTAGGTTGTACAAACTCAAACCGTAAGTGCGTGACACAGTAGTTGGGTCCATGCAGTGTGATTCTGACCTCTTGCCCTTAAGCCCTACATTTTTCTTCTGCCTTTCTGAATGACGGTAACATTTTCTGAGCTCTCATGATGTGTTGGTTAAGTACTACAGTGTCCTTTGTTACGGCAACTTCAGTAACAAAGTTACTCCTTTCAATTTGGTTGTGGATTTTTTTCTTTGTTTGATTTTTGCAGTACTAATGATTAAACCCAGTGCCTTTGTACTGAGCTAAATCCCCCGCCCTTTTTTACTTTTTGTTTTTAGGCAGGGTCTCACTAAGTTGTCTAGCCTGGCCTCAAACTTGCAATCCTCCTGTGTTAGAGTACCAGGATTACAGGCAAGTGCCACTACCCCTAGTTTAGATTTGGCTGATTTTAAATTGTGCATGCGCGCGCGCGTGTGTGTGTGTGTGTGTGTGTGTGTGTGTGTAGTAAGGGGATCGTACTCAGGGCCTTGCATTTGCAAGACAGGCCGGTTGCCAATGAGCTAAATCCCCGGCCCTTTAATTGTTCTTTCTTAGGACAAGCCCTTCACAAAATGATAACCTTTATGTATTTGTTTTCATTGAATACAGTTTCTCTTTTCTGTATTTATGAACAACTTTCTTTTCTTTTTCTTTTTTCTTTTTTTGGGTTTTTTTGTTTGTTTGTTTGTTTGTTTGTTTGAGACAGGGTCTCACTATGTAGGAGACTGACCTTTATGAACAACTTTCTTTTCTTTTTCTTTTTTCTTTTTTTGGGTTTTTTTGTTTGTTTGTTTGTTTGTTTGTTTGAGACAGGGTCTCACTATGTAGTTGAGACTGACCTGGAACTCACTGTGTAGCCAAGGCTGGTCTCAAACTTACAGCATCCTCCTGCCTCAGCCTCCCAAGTACTGGGATTACAAGTATGAGTCACCACGCCCGGGATGAATAATTTTCTTGTATGCTCAAAACAATACTCAGTTCTTTCATCGGTCAGGATGATTAGTTTGGTCATCCTTTGGTGTTTCTGAGGATTTGGAAAACTCTCCCCAAGTAGAGGAAGATTCACTGCCATTCTCGTATTGAAGACAAAGACAGGGACTGTGCTCTAGTCTTCTCAAGCCCTCGCATCTGTACTTTATCCACAGTGAGCTCTAGGCAAGCAGACCTCAACTCGTGCTCTCTTCCAGAGGAAATAGAGGCCTTCGTGAGCCAAAGGAGTCCTAGCGGATTCCAGAAAGATTCAAGATTCCAAAGGTTCAAGCCCAGAGGAGAGAACTGGAGTAGAATTTCTCCATGTGCCAAAAGCAAAAGAACGGAGCAACGAGGAAGAGGGGAGCTGCCATCAGCACGGGAAAGAGAGCACTCTGGGGACAGCGCAGAAAGTTTCTGCGGCCGAATGCGAAGTCATGCTCCCGGACAGGAAAAGAATCCAGCTCACCAGGAACTACGATCTCCGAAGGAGAGACGGAAACGAATTGCTGTGGGTTAGGGGTGGTGTGTGTGACCAGAACTGGCTGTGATGAAAACTCATCTGGGAAAGTCCAATGGTAAACCGGCGATTACCAGGCCGGGACACTTCCGCCGAGGGCCCAGCCTAAAGAGGCCTCTTTCTCTTCGCAGCTGCCTTTCTCCTCCACGGATTAGAGCCCCACAGACGCAGACCCTGGATGGCACAGCGCCGGGGACAGTTACCTCGTAGCCTTCCCAGCTCCCTTCCTGCACGGCCGATCAGGAAGCAGCCACACTCCGCCCACCCGGAAGCTCTCCTCGCCCGCCTCCTCTCCCTCTTCACCTTCCATTGTAAACGAAGAGCAAGCTCCCGTCCCACCTGCCCCGACGTTCACGCTTAACCTTGCTGTACACCCTTCTTTCTTGCTTTCTTCCTGTTTTCTTCATCTCCCACCACTCCGCCCGGCTTCAGACCCTACTCTGTGCAGGTTACAGCATTCTTATTTTTAAGCAAAACCGCGTAAGAATGACCGGGTTTAGGATCAAAGCTACGTCAATGGAACACACCGTGAAAGTGTTAAGTGTGTGGCTAAAGCCCAGCCCGGAGATGGTTCATTTAAATTAAGCCCAATTAGAAGGGAATAGAAAAGATTTCCAAGGTCAACATAGGTCTTGCTTTGGCCGGGGGATTTAGCTCAGTGTTTCCAACGCCGGCTTCGCAAGCACAAGGACCTGAGTTCAATTCCTGGTACAAAACACAAACAAACCACGAAAGTGACAACATCTAAATCAGATACAGGGCGGGAGATTTGGCTCAGTGGTTCCCTGCCTACCTCACAAGCACTGGGGCCCAAGTTTGATCCCTGGCACCAAAAAAATTAAAAATTACAAAAAAAAATTCTGACACATTTGGAACGAGCTACGAGCTGATGCGGGATGTTTATTTTTAATGAACGCAGGGGTGACGCACTGAATCCTGTCGCTAACTTAAGTCTCTCTGTGTCTCAGCGTAAGCCAGCTCTCATTCCTCCAATTATTATAAAAAAGTGATTCTCTGGCTGGGGATTTAGCTCAGCGGCACCACGCCTGCCTCACAAGTGCAAGGTCCTGAGTTCGATCCTCAGTACCAAAAACAACAACAACCAAAAGTAAGTAAATCAATAAAAAGAAGTGATTCTCGACAGAAAATAAATCACTTTACCAATACGTCTGGAAGTGCCTGGAGGAGGCAGTCAGGGAAGGAAGAGCCAGTTCTGCGTTACCTCACGCCCTGCCAAACTCCCACCACCTGCCCTGCTGGTGCCCCTGTTAACCACACTCCACACACAGCGACCTTCTTTCTGGACCTCGAACACGCCAAGTCTGTCTGGATCTCAGAACTACTGCCTCTTCTTCCCATTTCACATCTTTTTGTTTGTGCTGTTTTTGGTTTTTGAGACAGGGTCTCACTACGTAGTTGAGACTGACCTGAACTCAATGTGTAGCCCAGGCTGGTCTCAACTCACAGCGATCCTCCCGCCTCAGCCTCCTGAGTGCTGGGATCACAGGCGCGCGCCACCACGCCCGGCTCCCATTCCGCTTTTGTACTGAACACCTACCTTCTCCTCAGGAGGCAGAGCAGATGTTCTTGGCTGCCCTGCCTGCCTCCTCCAAGCTGTGGGTACCAGCTGCCGGTGGTTCAGGCCTTTGTCTTTCTGTGGCGTTTTACTGTGGGCTGCCGGGAGCCTCCTCACCCGGAAGAGGTCCTCAGGAGAACGGCTGAAAGGCTGTCAGCCAGGGAGGGCCATGGCTGAAGACTTCGCAGAAGCGGTGGCAGCGCGCTGGCCTTGGCGGGACTGCTTCTGCGGCTCAGTTCACGGCTCAGGGCTTCTCAGTCTGAGGAGCGACTTCTCCCAAAGTCGTACCTTTGCCTAACTGTTTCCCCTGATGCTTTTCTACTTCTTTCACTTGCAGTGAAAAGTTTCTACTTGACATCACTCAAGCAAGAATTTGCACCTGAGCTATTGCTGGCTGGGAATATAATCTAACAACTGGTGGCAAAAGCAGTCCCGGGATGTTCGTCACTCAGCCACTAGATGGCAGCGAGAACCCCGACACGGGTGGTGAGTGGAAATCCTGTCAGTCCGACCCTGAGGTCTTGCCGTTACGAGGATGTTCCCCGGTCCTTTACTGGCACACAGTACGTCGTAAAGAGGCTGCATTAAGTAGTGGACTGGCTCTGGATGCGTGAGGGGAGTGGTGAGGCTGGATACACAGAGCGGTTTGTATTGTATTTTGCAACTTCTTGTGATTCGTAACTATTCCAAAATAAAAAGTTAAAAAATGAAAATAAGTAAACAGGAATGACATGAAAACAAGTCTGCATCCTACATGGAAAGGTAAACATCCTCAAACATTTATGGGGTGCAGAGATAACGATCCCGCACATTCCCATTTCTTTTTTTTTTTTTGTACCAGGATTGAGCTCTGGTCCTTGCACTTGCAAGGCAGGCGATGGAACCACCAAGCCAAATCCCCAGCCCCGATTTCCAATAGCTTGATTCCTGCACAAATCAAATTAATTATGGCTGATGATGTGGACTACCAGAAATAACCAAAGAGTAGTCCCAACTGAAGCTGTCGGTCTGAATGTAGTATCTTTACTACACATAGACTTTGGTTTTTTGGTTTTTTGAGACAGGGTCTCTCTATGTAGTTGAGGCTGACCTGAACTCACTATGTAGCCCAGGCTGGTCTTGAACTCACAGCGATCCTCCTGCCTCAGCCTCCCAAGTGCTGGAATTACAGGCGTGCACCACCATGCCTGGCTACACACAGACTTTGGTATGTGACAAGCTGGTATTGGGCTGGCAACTCTATTCTTCCGTATACCCACTAGAAAAGTGAATCTGAAGGTCTGCATTCACAGGGATGGGTCATTGGATGATACATCATGACTACTGCAGAGGTGAGAGATAAACCCTACATGAAGATCCAGGTGTGACGGGCACTGTGCCAGGCTGAGGCCAGAGGGCTGCAGGTTCCAGTCTTGCTGGGCAGCTCAGCAAGAACCTGTCTGCAAATAAAAAGTTGGAAGAGGATTGGGAATGTAGCTCCGTGCAAATGATACGCAGGTAGTTAGACTATTTTTTTTTTAAGAGTAGGAAATTTATTGAGGGAGAAACAGCTCCTGAGAGGCAGGAGGGACCCGGAAAGTGGGTTGCCTAGACTTTTTCTTCCCATTTGACTTTTTGTTTTAATAATTATCCATGGGCTAACTGCTGTGTACAGACGCCGTGCTAGACGTTGCAGTACGGCGTTCTCCATACCATCCAAACACTTTCCCTCTTGTTCACGTGAGGAAATTAGTACACCGGGAACCAGATCGCAAGGCCGTGTGTGTAGCAGTATGTACTGAAAGAGACCAGCGATGGAAACCAGTATTTCCAGTGTGGGTTATTGAAGACGACTCTATGTAAAGAAGTGAGATTTAAATTTGAAATTTGAGAGCTCTGTAATACTAATAATAGTTCAAGGTAGGTTTGGGGGGCTCGTTTTACGTATACAGTAGTTACACGCGTCATTGGGATCTTGCGCCTTTACATGGCTGCTCAGACAGGAATGGGTCTGAGAGTCAAGGGGGACAGGAGTCCAAAAGAGCACCTCCTGTCGGTTAAATAAAGACCTCCAGAGTATTTCTCCTTCGCTGGCCCTTACAGGTTCGTGAAGCCGGCCTTAGCCCAGCTGTTGGAGAAAGAGACATCTGGGCTGGGGCTTGGTGGGTTGACAGGCAGGAAACAGACTGGGGCCGACGGACAGGGTGGAGGTGAGTTCCCTCGGGGGCCTCCCGTCACCTCCGCCGTCCCACGGAAGGGGACACAGACGGGAAGCGATGGCAAGGGCCTGTCGGGCCGGCGGAGGGCCCAGAAGGAGCAGGACGGAAACACGAGGAGGGCCGGGGAGAGCAGCACCACCGCGGATCCGGGAGCGTGACCCAGGCGCACCCGTCAGTGCCCGCCGGAGGCTCCGCGGCAGGGAGGCGGTGACAGT
>NW_022900915.1:4201115-4206743 GCF_012274545.1 Fukomys damarensis
CAAAGCCGACCTAGCGATTGCTCCTACTGCGTGCGCCAGCGCCAGCTACAAGGCCAGCGAGGAGCCCCCAGCACGAGCATTGGGCCCATTTGCAGATCCCTGTGCACACCGACCCACTCCCTGGTGGCAAAATGATTACATCCGGCCCCTTCCGTCTTAGAAAGAGCAGCAATTCATCCTGGGCCTGATTTTACTTCTCCTAGGCTCAGGGCCAGCTGCAGGAATCAGGGCTGAGTTTACTCCACTCCTGTCCTCTTATGAGCATCCAGAAATCACACAGGACCAGTGCTGGAAGGGGTGGCAACAACTGAGATGAGAGGCACAAAAGTGTTAGCCTGTACCGGAGCCATCGGTGTCCTCTGAAATCTCGTTCGCTGTCTGTTTTGTTGTTGTTGTTGTTTGGGTTTTTTTTTTTTTTTTTGAGACAGGGTCTCACTATGTAGTTGAAACTGACCTGAAGCTCACCATGTACCCCAGGCTGAGTCTCGAACTCACAGCGATCTTCCTGCCTCAGCCTCCCGAGTGCTGGGATTACAGCCGTGCGCTACCATGCCCGGCCACTTGTTCAGTCTACTGTGCCAGTGTTGACTGCTACAGCTCACACCTGTTTTGCTCAAGGCTTTGGCTGAAGGGAGGAACTTGAGCTAGATCTGACTGCCCCCAGTCAGATGCATTCCTCACCTCACAGGTAGCCTGAGGCCAGTGACCAACTGGGCAGGGTACCAGGCCCAGCCCCTTTGCTTCTGGGAGGATTCACCAAGCTCGCGTGTGTCCCCCAACAGTGCGGAGGCAGGGTCGGGCGCAGAGCACCTTTCCTAGCCCTTCTTGCAGCTGACGTGGCCCCAGGAATAGCTTTTACCAGTGGAATGTGAGAGGTGAATTGGGTTCTCTCAACAGCCAGAGGACTAAGTAGCCTCTGCTACTTGTTATTTCCCGGTTCTCCTCTTGTGTGGAGAGGAGGTGGAAACTAGAATACAGAAAGCCTGGGATTCCTGGTCACCCCGTGGCAGGCTGCCACTAGTCAGGAACACCTGTGCTGTTACGTGAGTAAGAAATAAACTTTTACTGCATCCAGGCACTGCACTCTGGGAGTTGCTGTGTTACGGCTGCTGCTGTTACCTCACCAGAGACGTCCGCCAGAGGTACCCTGTGAACTCCAGTGGGATCCCCTACACGGGGAAAGGTGAACGGAATGCCTCTGAACACTCCTGAGTCTCTGGTACATTTTCTCTAAAAAGTGACTAAACTTGTCATTCTATTCAAAGGTTACACTGATAAATTGTGTCACCTAATTACTCCGTAGCAACATGGTAGAGTCCAAAGGCCACTGGGCCACAGGAACTGGGGTCCAGTTCTGGTTCCTCTACCTTCGGGTCAGAGCTTCTGATAACAAATGACGACTTCTCTGCGATTCACTTTCCTCGACTGCAGAATGAGAAAGGATACAACAATGTGACCTCAAAGGATCCTTCTGGTTTACATGTAATGATTCTCAATAGTGTGCTAAAAACATCGTCTAAAAATGTACAGCAACCATTCTTTTTTGTTGTTGTTGTTGTTGTTTTTTCTTTTGATACCGGGGATAGAAGTTGGGTCCTTGCACTTGCAAGGCAGGTGGTGGAACCGCTGAGATAAATCCCCGGCATAGCAACCATTCTTTATATGAGGCAGGGATGGCGCACAGAACTTGAGTAACTCAGTATCGCACCAAATTTACGCTGTAGTAAGCCCTTTGGTCACCGCATATCTTTCATTACTGGACTTTGAAATTCGGAGACGAGGCAAAGACACTGGGTTCTTTGGTGGCGGTCAAGCTGACTCAATCATCTCAAATACTCCGTTCAGTTAAAGGAGTAACTGGGGATGATTTATGTTTCAAAGGAGTGGGGAACAGAGCCAAGAAAGCCCAGTGGGACACGGCTGCGTTTGGCGATGCCACAGGACACTCCAGGGCACCTGGCCATGACCACACCAGTGACGGGGCCCAGGCTGAGAGTGAATCCAACGTTCAGCACCAGCTCTTTCCTGTATAAGCAAATAGCTACTGCTGTGTTCCCATACATTTTAGCTACAGCTTTCAGTGATCATTTTTTTAATTAAGAAGCCTAATTGAGAAGGTTGATGAGGTTTAGGTGTGGGTGTCCCCCACGATTGTCGTGGATTCGGAAGGCGGCCAGGGTGCACTATAGCTGAATTGCGTTAGGAAGTGGGGCCTGCTTAGGAAAGGCAGTCACTGGGGCATAACGCGAAGGGTCTCTCTCCCTCCCCAGCGTCTCCCTCCTCTCTCTTTTCTGGCTGTTGTAATATGAGCAGCTGTCTTCCAGCGGACCGTTCCTCCATGGTGTTCCTGACTGGGGCCAGCCAACTATGGAATGAATCCACTGAAAATGTCAGCCAAAGTACACCTCTCCTCTGTGAAATGGCAGGTGTCAGGTATTTTGTCCAGCAACAGGAATATGACTAAGACAGCGGCACAAAATTATTAAAGAACAATTTCCATAAGCTACCACAGATGACTCTGTTACCCTAGTAGCTAGAAAGTCTTCTGACATTCTATTGCTCTGAATCATATAGATTTTTTTTTATACTGAGCAGGACATTTAATTGCCTGCTGTTTGTGTAAGAAACCTAGGCCAGCCGGGTGTGGTGGCGCATGCCTGTATTCCCAGCACTCGGGTGACTGAGGCAGGAGGATCACTGTGAGTTTGAGACCAGCCTGGGCTACGTAGTGAGTTCCAGGACAGTCTCAACTACATACTGAGACCCTGTCTCAAAAAACAAAAAAGAAAAGAAAAGAAACCTAGGCCAGCCGGGTGTGGTGGCGCATGCCTGTATTCCCAGCACTCGGGTGACTGAGGCAGGAGGATCACTGTGAGTTTGAGACCAGCCTGGGCTACGTAGTGAGTTCCAGGACAGTCTCAACTACATACTGAGACCCTGTCTCAAAAAACAAAAAAGAAAAGAAAAGAAACCTAGGCCAAATGGAGGTAATGAAGGGACTGGAAAGTACCTGGAGCTTTCTTTGACCTTTTGCTGAGCTGCCTATGCCTTACCTATTATGTAGTATGTATGTTTTCATTGGGATGACTTTCCCACAGATGAGGATGTGGAGCAATCCTCAGAGGATGGAGGAATGTCTGGATTCAATTTAACCATTGGATCATGTCTGCTGATCAGCTGTGCATACTTTTTGTCAAATTCTAGCATGAACAAATCATCTTCAAAAGCATTTAAAGATACAGAAAAGGCAGGTGATCTCTTTTCTTTTTGGCACTGGGAGTGGGCTGCTGGGTATTGAACCCAGGGCCTCACACAAAGCCAGGCTACTCTTATTTCTACCTCTGAACTACACCCCCAACTTTCTTCAGCCTTTTTACCAAGCAAATTAGCTCGGTTCCACTTAACATGAACCTGGCTTCCAAGTGCTTATTCCTTGTGCCTAGTTCCTTGAGAAGTGAGAGCCTTCTCTGCTGAGCAATGATCTATGGAGAGGCCTAAAATTCTCCTTACAGGGAAATACATCAAACCACTGATGCAGGTGTTCAGAGATCACAGGCCTGGTTCCATAAGGAGCCAGCAACATCTAGGACATGCTGCTAAGGAGTGCCTGCTGCCGGATGTCCCAGGTTACTGCTTCTTCTCCCTCTCCCTCCCCCTCCCCCCTTCCTCCTCCTCCTCTTCCTCTTCCTCTTCTTTTTTTTTTTTAATTTGGTGATTGAACCAGGGCCTTAGCATTGAGGAACCTCCCCAAACAAGACCCCTTTGTTTTCATTTTGATACAGGGTCTTGATAAATTGCTCGGGCTGGGCTTGAACTTGAGATCTCTTTCCTCGGCCTTCAGAGTGCTGGGGTTAAAGGAAGGTGTCACCACACCTGGCTGTATCACCATAAATGCAGCGCTGTCTGGCTCTTCTTTTTTACCTTCTCTAACTAGGCACCTGACAACTTATGTCCCTTCAGTGCACAGCTTTCCAGACTTTTCTGTTCTGATGCCCGCACCACTTCAGTCTGTCCTGCTGACCCCACAGCACTACACTCTGATGCACGCAGTCCCCATGCCTCTTGAGGTGCCTGTAGGTGATGCAATCTAGATCCATATCCTAGCAAGGGCATTTCTGTTCCGTTCTTGCCAGGGCTTTACTAATACATATACAATTGAGTATAACCCCACTCTAGAATCTTCTGAAATTAAACCTGATTTTTCCTGGCACTAATTTTCTAATATCAGTTTCACATATCTACACCAATATAGCTATGTGGAAAATCTAACCTTTCTTTGTATTACACCTTCTACCCGAAGGCCTGTCTTTTCATTTTACTCTAGTTTTATTCAGGCTTTTACAAGATCTTAAATATCTCTTCTCACTGGAGTCCTTTTCATATGGGGAGGGTCCCGTTTTATCTTCTTCCCAGCCTGTGGTTTCAAGCACAGAGCCCCTCCATTTGCATGGCTAGTCTTTCTTTCCTTTCCCTGCCCCTCTCTTTGTTTCTTTCTTTCCCTCTTTCTTTCATTTTTTTCAGTATTGGGGATTGAACCCAAGTCTTATGCCACAAATGTAACCACTGAGTTACATTCCCAATATTTTAAAATTTTGAGACAGGATCTAAGTTGCCCATGCTGGCCTCAAACTACAGATCCTCTCGCCTCAGCCTCCAGAGTAGCTAGGATTATAGGTGTTCACCACCACGCTTGGACTTCATTTCTCTTTTGTTAACCCACGGTATTCCCAACACACAGCCAGTTTTCCATACGTTCTTGTAGAACTGAATTAGGTAAGTAAATCCTTTTCGTATAACTCACAATGCATTTGATCATAGTTTGGTGACAGGCACTGTTTGACGGCTGGGGCTTCAGAAGTGAATGCAGTGTGGCCACAGGATGCCTTCCTGGAGCGCCGGCTGGGAGCAGGAGTAAGAGGGGAAGATATTAAGCAAACGTGTGACATATATAGAATATCACATGAGATGTGACCTTCAGAAAACGTAAGCGTGGGAGGAGGGATGCTGAGGACTGGATGTGGTTAGGATGGGAGGTGAGATATTAAACAGGGTGATTCCAAAAGGACCCACTGAGAGCTCGCACGATAACATTTGAGCAAAATCCTGAAGGGAGTGAAGGAATGCGCATGTGGTCATTCAGGAAAGAACATTCCAGAAAGAAGCACGAGCTCTGCAAAAGCCCAGGGACTGGACAAGGTATCCAGTGGAACAGAATGAGCCACATGGGTAAAAGAGGCTCACTGCGGACAGTGAGTCACTGTGAGGACCTCAACTTTTACTCCACCCAGATTTGAGACTGCAGAATCTTTTTTTTTTTCTTTTTATTGAGGTTATTGGTACAATCTAGGTATATAATACAGTTACATTCATCATTGGGATTCTGTACCTTTACATAATAGGTCTTGATTCTCATTTTTTCCCCTTGTCCCTGCCCTCCCTTCACCCCCTCCTCCCCTCCCCATTTACAAACACTTTATTTCCATTTTTTCAGTTTCTCATATTTTTTTCCTCTCCCTTATTACCTTTCCCCCACCCTTCCCACTTTCCCTACACCTTCAGCCCTTTACTTCCTATTTCACATTATTAATTATCTCATTAGGATCCTGTGTACTGTTATAGTTTTTCACA
>NW_022900915.1:4206873-4211498 GCF_012274545.1 Fukomys damarensis
AGGAAAATGGATACATATTGAAGATATACTCCTAAGTGAAATAAATAAGTCCCACATGTGTAAATACCAAATAGTTTCCCTGGTGTGAATATTCTGCAACAATGCATAAGATTCTAATAAGATTACTGACATTTAGAAATGGGAGGAAAGGAGCTAAAGGTGTAGGGAAGGTGTGATACGTAGGGGAAGAACAAAAAGGGAAAAGAAAAAAATGTGAGAGAATGAAAAGATGAAAATAAAGTGTTTGTAGATGGGGAGGGGAGGAGGGGGTGAAGGGAGGGCAGAGGTAAGGGGAAAAAAATGAGAATCAAGACTTGCCATGTAAAGGTACATGATCCCAACAATGAATGTAACTGTACTGTATCCCTAAATGTACCAATAAACTCAATAAAAAAAAAAAGAAATCTCTGTATGAATGTTAAAAATAGGGAATCCTAAAATAAAACTAAAAAGGAAAGTAAAAGAGAAAAGGCAATGATGTAACATCAAAATAATCCTTAATTCTGGAGATGAAAATGGTCCCTGAACATATTTAAATTGCTTCTCTCTCTTATAGTCTTATCTTATTCTTTTTTTCATTATTTAGAGAATACTTTATTAGTTTCTGTAATCAAACCCACGTAGGTATGACCTTACATATTTAGTACGATGTGTTACCCCTGTACACATGGAAAAAAAAGTAAAAACAAAAATAAATTAACATTTCTAGACCAATATGGTTGTCCATTTCTGTGCAATGCCAAGTCAACACAGTAAATTGGGATGACTTTTTCGAAAGTTGGCAGCACCGTTAAAGTTTCCCAAAATTCAATTTATATATGTGTGTGTGTGTGTGTGTGTGTGTGTGTATAAAGACTAATAATAGTATGTTATGCATCGATAGCAGCAACAGCTTTTCCAGGTTCTGCAGAGACTGCAGAATCTTGAGTACACAGGTGGGATGATCTGAACTATATCTTAAGAGGGCCTCACTGGCTGCTTGAGCATGAACTGTGGAAAGGCCAAGGTAGAAGCAGCAAGGGAAATCATGTAAAAGCCTCCATAATAACCATTGACTGTGGCTTGGACCTTGAACTTGAGATCCTTCTGCCTCAGCCTACTGAGTAGTTAGCACGCTACCTGTGTGTGTCATTCCCAGATTTCTGTGCTAACTTTTAAAATGTAGTTTATAGATCTTCTGTGAGTGGTAAAGAGGCCATGAGCTATTTTAAAGGTGGGCTGCAGGTAGGGCTCAGAGCTATAGACTGTGTGCGTACCACGCCCAAGGTTATGGGTAACATCTCCAGAGTAAATAAATAATAAATCTTGTAGTGGACCTGGAACAGAGGTTAAGAGTAGGAAAATGTAATGGGGAATAGGAAAAGCTCCTGGGAGACAGGAGGGGTAATGAATGGGTTGCCAATGAGCCTGCTTCTCAAAGGAAGTTTTATAGAGGTGGTACAACATGGATCAAAGGTATGATTGACCAATAAGATAACAAGAAAGGTCATTTAGGTAATATTGACCCAACAGTAGCAGGGGCACATAGACAACATCATTAACCTTAGCCAATAATCTGTAGGCTTAGTCTTAGTCTTAGTGGGTGGGAGAGGATGACCCATCCCCAATGAGATAATGGTTTATTAATATGGTGAATCTCAAAGGGGTGGTAGCAATAATTTCAAACTTTGTTTAATCCCTTTGGGAAGTATGTAAATCTGGCCAGTGTGACTTTAACCTTCTTCAGATGTGCCTCCTGCCAGTTTTGATGTGTTCTCATCTTCTGCACCGACTCCCTGTCTGACTGCCTACAATGTTTCTATCTAACTTAGCTATCTATAATTGTATGACTAGTTACAGAAATATGGATTGCAATTGTAATTGTTTCCTATTTCATCAATATGTTACTGTGCATGTATACACATATATTAAGCAATGATCTTCATTTTCTTCCTTTGTAACATAATGGGTGTTTTGTTTTGTTTGAGCTATAGCCTGGCTTGCAGCCCAGACTGACCATGAGTTCACTATGTAGTCCAGACTGACCTCAGACACATAGTGTTTCTCTTGCCTCAGCCTCCCAATTGCTGGGATTGCAGGTATATGCCACCGTTTCCAACTGCTTATGACATAATGTTCACAGAAGAAATATTTGCTCTTAATTATTGTTAAAGCCATATTACAATGTTTAAGTTGTGAAATATTAAGGGTAAGTAAGAAGAACTTTGCCATCAGTTCTAGGAAGGGAATTAGTATGCTGTCATTTGCATGTGTATAATTGTTATGTTAGCATAATTATGAACTTGCTATGTGATCTGGAGACTAAGTATGATTTTTGAGGTAGGATAAAAAAATAAAAACTAGGGCCAGGGAATTAGCCCAGTGGTTCCAGCACCTGCCCAGCAAGCACAAGTACTCCAGTTTGATCACTAGTACCAAATAATAATAATAATAATTAATAATATATTTAAAAAGACGAGGAAAATATTTTTGAAAAGAAAAACTGGTACTTTAGGACACGAGTCCAGTTTTGTTTTGTTTTTTTTTCTCCTTTCTCTTCTCTAAAAGTGTAAGAAGCCTGAGCAATTCCCTTTCACTTACAAATGGGTTCAGCCATTCTTTACTTGCAAATTGTCCCCTTTTACCAGTGCACAGACCATCTTTTCCAGCTGTAAATTCGGATTTCCCCCCATAATAGGTCATTATTTTACTGTGAGTAGGACATCCTTTCCAACCAATAGACAATACTAAGACCACAGATGATCAGATTCTACAGATTTCCACTGCCCAGAACATATAAATATTCCGTTTTAAACCATAGTGCCTCTCATTTCTCTCAGTACCTGTACTCCAGTCTTGAATGTATCCTAAAATCTTTGCCCAATAAAACTTTCCTGTACCTCTTGTGGGTACATCCTAAAAATTGTTTTCTGCAGTAGTACCGCTGTTGTCCACGAGCCGCTCACAGAACGAGGTTTGGGAGCTCGGACTGGGAGGGTAAGGCTCAGAATCCCCAGGCAGACCCCGGGGAGGTTTCTGAAACACTTCCGCTTTATTCAGGAAATGCACAGGCTTATATAGGGAACCATGGGGGAGGCGGGAGCATGGGAGGAACATTTAAAGTTTGGCGATATCTCATTGGCCAGACACGGTGGAGTGATTTTTCTTGGGCGAGGGGAAGGAGTCAGGGGCTAGGGGCGGAGGTGTAGCCTGTTGGACCCAGCATCTACTACTTAGGCGAGTTAGCTCAGCCTTCGCAAGGTCTCCCGCGTGTTCAGGTAGAGTTCATTGTGAGAAAGATACGTAGAGTTACACTTTCAAACACGGAGGCAGGTAGAGCCCTGAAGGCAGCTGTGTCAAGGGCGAGTTTGGATACATTTTTTTCACACAAAAGTTACTCCAGAGGCTCAGATAACTATGGTAATTATTATCAACATGTTTTTACGGAGAAGTTATGCCGAGTTGGGAAATGTCTTCCGTCCTTTTTAGCTGGCCAGTGATCCTCTCTGGGGCTACAAGAAATTCGCGAAACATAAGTTCTGAATTTAGACCACGTCAAGCCCAAAGCAGAAGGGTCTTTTGCTAATGTCTAAGTACTTGCCTTTCTGACTAATTTATGTTCTTCAGGGGGCTGGCTGTATATACAGCGCAGTGGTAGAGCACTTGTACAGCATGTGTTAGACCCTGGGCTCAATCCCCAGCACCACAAAACGGAAAGGTGTTTCTCTCCTTCAGTGAAATCTCAGACTCTCTGCTATGGTTTCAAGGTGTCCTCTCCAAAATTCAGGTGTTGCCGATGTCACAGTATTAGGAGGTGAGGCCTTTAGGAAGTGATCAGCTCAAGAGGGCTCCTTGCTTCAGCTTCCTAAGGGACAGTAACCCTCCTCTGAAGGACTCGGATGCAAGGTGGACACACCAGAGGCCACACCCTCCCCAGGTAACAAACCCGCAGAAGCCTGGCTCTCCCGGCGTCTCTGTGAAAAATAGATTTTCAGTCTTTAGAAAGCTTCCGGTCTGTATGTAGTATTTTGCTCCTTTTTAAACTAACTTTTTGGTGCTGAGGACTAAACCCAAGGCCTTGGCACTTTTGGCCAGCGCTGGATCACTGAGTTCAGTCCCCAGCCCCATTCCTTATTTCATTACAGCAGCACAAAGGGACTATGTGAGGCATCACCTATTTTTTTCTTCTTCTTAAAGTGCTGGGATTGAACACAGGACTCATGAGTGCCAGGCACGGGTTCTATCCCTGAGCCATACTCTCAGCCCATTCTTATCTTTTAAACATTATCTCACAGGCCTTCTTATTATCATTGTAAATGATCTGCTCTGTAGATTGCTGTACTAATTTTAAAACATTTTTATTTTTATTTTTTGGTACCAGGGATCAAACTCAGGTCCTTGTGCTTGAGAGGCAGGCAGCAGAACCACTGTGCTAAATCCTCGGCCCTTAAAGATATTTTAAACTAATTACTAGTTTAATAATTGCACCAAGTTTTGTTCTCTTTATTTTATTTTGAGACAGGGTCTCGCTATGTAGTCCAGGCTGGCCTAGAGCTCATGGTGATCCTCCTGCCTCAGCCTTCCAAGTACTGGGATTATAGGTGTGCTCTACCATGCCCAGCCAGGTTTTGTTTTCTAATTATACA
>NW_022900915.1:4211512-4241512 GCF_012274545.1 Fukomys damarensis
GGGCTACTGGGGATGGAACTCTGGTCCTTGTGCTTGCAAGGCAGGTGGTGGCACCACTGAGCTAAATCCCTGGCCCTAGTATCCTTTCAATCTCATCTGACAAGCTAGTAAATGGTGCTAACTTTCCTGTTAAATTCAAAACAGACTTACTTACATTATACTCTATTCTTTTATTCATTATTTATTTTAAAGACATTCTAAATATTCCAAATGCATGGTGGAATTAGCCACCATTTTATTATTGTTTTATAATTTTGTTATAGTGTGATGAAACTATTTGGTTGCTGGAAAGAACTCCTTGAACTTTTTTGAGATGTGTTAGTGAATGTTAAGTGTTCCGTGTACTTAGAAGTGAATTGTCTGTATACAGCAGGGGATAAATGGCCACAGTGCGACAGCCACCCTGACTCCATTTGTGTAAAGTTGAGTCACTCTAGTGGTCCTTTTCCCTTCCCCCTTGGGAGTCCCCTCAGTTAATGCATGACAGACACCACATCTTGTGTGTGTTTGCAACTATGTTATCTTTACTGCCTTGCAAACAGGATGCCCTGCACCTGTGAAAGTCTACAAGTGTGTCCTCTTTACTACCTCGTAAACGCAAGGCCTGCACCTGCGTGATATTTTGTTTTAATTAAACTGTGTGAAACTGCCCCCGACCCCCACTGACTTAGCAACGTTCTGCTCATGTGACAGTCCGCTTGTGCTCCCCCTCTCCCTGAGCCCTCCCCAAATAGAAGAGCCCTTAAAACGACCCTGCAAACTGCCGTTCCTTGTGGAGAACTTTTCTGGCATGAGCCACCCTCGATCTCTGGCTATGGTAATAAAGGTCTCTATTTAATTCAGCGCGTGCTCCCTGGTCCTAGAACATGACCTAGCTTCTTAATGGTATGGACTAAAACTATGAAATTATTGCCATATATCTTGAGGCCAAATTGTTAGAAGTAGGTGGGTAAGGAATTTTTATAATTTCCTGAGGAATCACTACATTTATGCTTAATGACTTTCTTCATCTCTAATAATGATTTTCCCTCAAAGTTGAATTTATGTGATGTTCCTGTAGCTTCATCAAATTCATTTCGTGTTTAGAATTTATCGTAGGCATTTTTCTATTAAATTTTTGTTTTTTGGACTTTTTATTTTTGGATTTTAAGTGTCAAGTGTTAGATGTGCCCCTTATAAATAGTGTTTGTGGGAGGTATTAAATTTTCCGTCTGAAAACTTGTCATGGTTAAAATATTTAATTTGTTGTAATTTTTTATGTATTTTGACTTTTTTCTAGTTTCTGTAATTTCTGTTTGCTTTTTTCCTTTTCTCCTGCCTTCTATTTTATTGATGCCCTGTACCACCACCGTACTACTGAGCTAGATTCTCAGGCCTACATCAGTCATTTTTAAGTGGCTCTTTTCTTTTCTATTGGTTTAGACATTATGCATGCTATTTTTCTCACTGGTAATCACTAAAATATAAATAGGTATTTATGATTTGTCAAAGCCAAAAATTGATGATCTTGTTCCGAATAATTTGGAATCTCAGAGGCTTTTACTTATTTTATTTTATTTTATTTTTTGGTACCAGGGATTGCACTCGGGCCCTTCTTGATTACGAGGCAAGATCCGGAACCACTGAACTAAATCCCCAGCCCTAGAAGGTTTTAATTTTTTTTTTTTATTGAGTTTATTGGTACATTTAGGGATACAGTACAGTTACATTCATTGTTGGGATCATGTACCTTTACATGGCAAGTCTTGATTCTCATTTTTTTCCCCTTACCTCTGCCCTCCCTTCACCCCCTCCTCCCCTCCCCATCTACAAACACTTTATTTTCATCTTTTCATTCTCTCACATTTTTTTCTTTTCCCTTTTTGTTCTTCCCCTACGTATCACACCTTCCCTACACCTTTAGCTCCTTTCCTCCCATTTCTAAATGTCAGTAATCTTATTAGAATCTTATGCATTGTTGCAGAATATTCACACCAGGGAAACTATTTGGTATTTACACATGTGGGACTTATTTATTTCACTTAGGAGTATATCTTCAATATGTATCCATTTTCCTATGAATGAATCTATTCTCTCGCTCTTTATGGCTGAGTAATATTCCATTTTATAGAAAAACCACAACTTCTTTATCCAGTTTCCAACGGATGGGCAAATAGGTTGTTTCCAAGATTTAGCTATTACAAACTGTGCCGCTATAAACATGGGTGCACATACTTCTCTGTGATATGATTCTTTTAGTTCTCTTGGAAAGATACCCAACAGAGGGATGGCTGGGTCAAATGGAACCTCCAGTCCAAGCTCTTTGAGGTATCTCCATATTGATTTCCATAGTGGTTGCACTAGTCTGCACTCCCACCAACAATGGAGGAGGGTTCCTTTCTCCCCACAACCCCGCCAACATTTGTTATTGTGTGATTTCTTGATAGCAGCCATTCTTTGTGGGGTGAGGTGGAATCTCAGTGTTGTTTTCATCTGCATCTCTCGAATGACCAGTGATGTGGAACATTTTTTCATATATTTTCTTGCTGCTTTCACTTCTTTGTATGAGAAATGTCTGTTCATTTCGGATGCCCATTTTTGGATCGGGTCTTTATATTTGGGGGGACTGATTGTTTTGAGTTCTTTATATATCCTTGATAATAGTCCTTTGTCTGAGGTACAGCTGGTAAAAATTTTTTCCCACATTGTAGATTGTCTCTTAGTTCTGCTAATGGTTTCTTTTGAAGTACAGAAGCTTTTTAGTAAGATGAGATCCCAGTTGTTGATTCTTTCTGCTAGTTCCCGTGCTACTGAGGATTTGTTCATAAAGTCTTTTCCTATACCAATGTCTTCCAGAGTTCTGCCTAACTTACCTTCCAGCAAGTTTAATGTTTCTGTTTTAATATTTAGATCTTTAATCCATTTGGATTTTAATTTAGTGCATGGCGAAAGATAAGGGTCTAATTTTAATCTGTGACAGGTTGATATCCAGTTTTTCCAACACCATTTATTAAAGAGGCTATCTTTCCTCCACTGAGGATGGTGAGCTCTTTTGTCAAAGATGAGGTAGCTGAGTACATCTGCATTTGTTTTTGTGTTCTCCAGTCTGTTCCATTGATCCTCAGGCCTATTTCTTTGCCAGTACCATGCTGATTTTATCACAGTGGCTTTGTAGTATAGTTTCAAATTGGGATAGAAGGTTTTAATTTTGAGTGCACTGTTCTCATTTTTGTCAGAGTTGCTTAGTAGTTTAATACATTCCACTTGAGCCAAGAATTATATGAGAGAATTTGTTTACATATTTGTGTAGAAGAATGTTTTTATTTTGTTTTATTTTATTGCTAGTAAATCTAGTTTTACTGCATTGCAATTAGAAAATGTGTCCTGCTCTATTCGTACTGTTTAAAATTTGTTCAAGTTTTTTTGTGGCCTTCCTATATGGTCTGTTTCCCAGGGGCACTTGAAATAAGCTTGTGTTTTAATGAGACAACACTTAATATGCCATGTTTCATTGATTTTAAGTCACAATTTCCTTTTTATATTTCAAAATCCCTGAAGATTCATATTTCTATTTAGACATTTTTCAATTACTTTTGACCAAAAGGCAGGTATATTATAGGTTTTGTTGCTGGTACATGGACAGAATTTTTTTTAATGTTGGGTTTAATTGCTGTATTAAATGTGATTAAGGCCGGGCGTGGTGGCACACACCTGTAATCCCAGCACTCAGGAGGCTTAGGCAGGAGGATCACTGTGAGTTCAAGATCAGCCTGGGCTACATAATGAGTTTCAGGTCAGTCTCACTACATAGTGAGACCCTGTCTCAAACCCACCCCCCAAAGAATGTGATTGAAAACATTACACTTTATAAACACTTTATTTTCATTTTTTCAGTTTCTCATATTTTTTTCCTCTCCCTTATGGGAGGGGAGGAGGGGGTGAAGGGAGGGCAGGGACAAGGGGAAAAATGAGAATCAAGACCTATTATGTAAAGGTACAGGATCCCAATGATGAATGTAACTGTATTGTATACCTAGATTGCACCAATAAACTCAATAAAAAGAAAAAAAAAGAAAACATTACAGTATGTTTTTGCATTGAAACTAAGTTATCAGCTACACAGAATGCCTTGGAAACAAAGCAGAAATGTGTAAATTAGGTATTTGTAAAGCAAATATTGCTAGAAAATTACCATAATTCCACATTTTTGTTATGAAGAACAACTAAAGACTTCATAGAACTTTAAGAAATTAAGGTGCTATAAAAGAGTATGAGCTGATAAAAAGAAAAATATTTACAAGTAAATAAAGCTAAATGGCATTTAGCTCCTGAAGTTATACTAAATCATGAGAGATTACAGAGAATCGCCACCATTTGAAGCCAAATTTGAGTCCTTTTTTATTCTTATTTATTTAGGTACCAGGGATTGAACTCAGGTCCTTGTGCTTGCGAGGCAGGCGGCAGAACTACTGAGCTAAATTCCCAGCCCTGTGAATTACTTTATTTTAGATTGCTCGATTTTGCAGTACTGGGTATCAAACCCAAGGTCTTCACACTGATCTACATCCCTCGTTTTCTCTCTGTAAATTTTTGAAACCAGGTCTCACTAAGGCCCTAAGTTGCCCATGCTGAGTGCAGACTTGTGATCCTCCACCTCATTCCTCTACTCCTGGGTTTTTATTTGGTGATCCACTCTGAAAATCTTTTTAAATTTCTAAGTAGAAAAGTAAACACATGTTGTTTGTTTGCTTTGGTACCGGGGATTGAACTCTGATCCTTGCACTTACAAGGCAGGTGGCAGAACCGTTGAGCTAGATCCCCGGCGCCACATTTTCTTTTTTAAAAATACGATGGTCATAGCTGGCCTTGGTTCTGTCATGCTTTATGTATAGTCTGCCCCAAAAATGTACACACACTTCAGGAAAAGAAAAACCTATATAAATATTTTAATACTAAACTTTTGAGACATCATGAGATTAATACAAGTTATCTTTGGCCTCTACAGTTACAAGAGGGGCTCTAAGTTGTGAACGTGAGCTTCCAGACATTTATTTGTATGGCAAAGTGCTGTTCGGGTGACCTTGGTCAAAGTGTCCATTGGGACTGCTGCGTGTGCATTTTTAATTTCTTCTCTAAGGGCCAGCAGTGCAGCAGGTTCCCTGCAATCTATGACATCCTTTGAGGTCCCCCGCAGATAACAGTTTGTGGGTGTTCAATCAGGAAGACGTGCACCTTTTGCAAGTTTTTCTTTTCCTGAAGTGTGTATACATGTTTTGGCAGACTATACATAAAACGACATATTTTATTTTTATAATTTAATTACTTCATGATATAATTTGTTTCTTTTACACTTTTAGTAATTCAAATACTTGGAGATGTCTGTATTCTTTTTTTTTTTTTTTTTTTTTTTTTTTTTTTGGTAAGGGGGATTGAACTCAGGACCTTGTGCTTGCAAAGCAGGTGGCCAAACCACTGAGCTAAATCCCAGGCCCCTTGTACTCTTATAAATTTTATAATTTAAAACATTTTTTTTTTTTAGGGCTGGGGATTTAGCTCAGTGGCTCTGGCACCTGCGTCGCAAACTCAATAACCTGAGTTCAATCCCCGATACGAAAAAAAAAAAAAAAAAAAAACCTTGCCGGGCATGGTGGCTCACACCTGTAATCCCAGCACTCAGAGGCTGAGATAGGAGGATCACTGTGAGTTCGAGACCTGCCTGGGCTACATAGTGAGTTCCAGGTCAGTCTCAACTACATCGTGAGACCCTGTCTCAAAAAAACAACAACAACAACAAAAAATGTTTTTTGGGGACTGGGGGTATAGGTAGGTGGTAATGAATGTACTTAGCATGTGCAAGGCTGTGTATTTGATCCTCAGCATCCTCCAAAATAAGGTTTCTTTAGAAAATACACTTTTGCAAAATACATATCTGATAAGGGAACTGTATCAAAACCCACAAAACATAACTCATTAAGAAAAGACAAAAGTCTCAATGTAAAAATGGGCAAAGATTTGAATAAATAGTTCTCCAAAGAAGACGCATCAACATGAAAAGATGCTTCACATTATTGGTACCAGGGAAATGCACATTAAATCCGCAATGAGATACTACTTTGTACTCCAGTTGTGGGTTGAATGTGGACCGGAAATTTACACCTTGGAGACCCGGCTCCAGTGTGATTGTATTTGGAGACAGAATTTTAAGGAAGTGAAGTTAGGGAGGTAACAGAGGCAGGACCTTGATCCAATAGGATTATAACAGAGAGACTGGAATTTTCCTCTCCTGCTACGCAGAGGAGAGGTCAGGTAATTAAGTGGCAACACAGTGGCCACCTACAGGCCAGAACAAGGTCCTGCATGAGCAGTCAGACCACCCAGCACCTTGACCTTAGATTTAGCAGCTTCTAGAACTATGAGAAATAAATTCCTTCACTGCAGCGTCGTAGCCCTGTCACCTGCTAGGCGTTCATTAGCGCACTGAGGGAATCTGAGAGACACCGAGTGGGTCGGGATTTAGCTCAGTGGTTCCACCGCCTCCCTTACTAAGCGCAAGGACCCGAGTTTGGTCCCCGGTGCCAAAAACAGAAAGAGACACCGCGTTTGCGTGGTGGCGCATGCGTTTAGACGCAGCGCACTCGGGAGGCTGAGGCCAGTGGATGGCAATCCCAGGTCATCCTGGGTAACTTGTGAGACCTTGTTTCAAAAAATTTTAAAAGAGGGCTGAGCATAAAGAGGGACCACTTTAGGGGCCAGGGATTTAGCTCAGTGGTTCCGTCGCCTGCCCAGCGAGCGCAAGGTCTTGAGTTCGATCCCTGGTACCAAAAACAAACAATCTTCTTTATCCACTCATCTGAACTGTACACTTTAAAGAGGTGACTTTTATGGTTTGTAGATTATACTTCAACAAAATTGCTAAATACACCAAAGCATAGATAATGTTTTCTCCTAACAAAAAATATAATTGAAAATTCTATAACTTTCATACTCAGAAACAAGACAGAAAATACCAAGTGTGAGCAAGGCCATTGAGGAACTGGAGTTTCCATATATTCCTGAAAGGAATATAACTTATTCCAACTTAGTAGAACCTTTTGGCGATATCTACCAAATCTGAACATACACATCTCCAGAAATTTCATCCCATCAACAAAATTTTTTACATAAAAGGCAGGCATTGTGGTCAGTGCCTGTAGTCTCAGCAACTCAGGAGGCTGAGGCAGGAGGATGGATCACTTCAGCCCAGGAGTTCTAGGCTACCCTGGGCAATACAGCCAGACCCATCTCAAGAAACAAAGTTCTTACCAAAAGTCAAGCTGTACATGTTTCAGGGCAGCAGCATTTGTAATCATTCCAAACTGGAAACTGTACAAAAGCCTATTAACAAGAAAATGAAGGGCTGGGGATTCAACTCAGTGGAGCCGTGCTTGTCTTGTAAGCACAAGGTCCTGAATTCAGTTCCCATTACGAAGGGTGGGGGCGGGGGCGGGGGGGATAAGAAGGAAAAACGGTGTGATATAATTACACAGGGCTGTAACATATGGCGGCAAAAACATGAACCCCCTTTTCCTCTTTCTCGGGTGGCCACAGGCGGATGTGGGTTTGTTTATTTGTTTATTGATTTATTTTTGTACTGGGGATCGAACTCGGATCCTTACCCTTGCAAGGCAGGCGGTGGAACCACTGAGGTAAATCCGCGGCTCGGGAAGTGGGTTTATATTAAAGGATAAGTCCAGGTCCGTGGAGGTACGGGATCTGAGAAAGTAAGTCTCCTTCGTGGAGAAGGAAGCTGAACACATTAGACCTTCCTGAGAAGAATTTCCAGGGGGAAAGTTGAGGGTTGAACTAAAAAGTACGGTTCAGAGAAAATTAAATAAAAATGTCCCTGAGGCTGAAGTGGAGGAAGGAGGTGCAGCAGAGGGGAGCGCTATGCGGGATAGGCAGACTATTCACGACGTTCCGGCTCGGCCCTGAATAATGCTACACAGTCGAATTAATGAAATAGCTGAACATCTACCCAGGCTGGGTTTTTGTTTTTTGTTTTCTTTTTTTTTTTCCTTGCAGTACTGGGCTTTGACGCCAGGGCTTTCATAGTGACATATATATCCCCATCCCTTTTACTTATTGTTTTGAGACAGGGTCTTGCTAAATTGGCCAGGCTGGACTTAAACTTTGCAATTTTCCTGCCTCAGCCTGGGCATTACCAGCATGCGCCACCACCTTGCCCTGCTAATCTGAGCACTTTTACGATGTAACTTTGTGCAGAAACAAAGGGAATGGGAAATGTGCTTGCTTGCCGAGAGCAGTGTGTGTGTGCACACTTGAGTGTAAGGGAAAAAGCCCGCATTAATCCCTCATCTCCCATGATGTGAAATCAATAGATGACACCAAAAAGGGAAGATTCAAACCATGGTACTAAGCTCCTGTGCCAATAATCCCAGTTACAGGGGAGACTGAGGCAGGAGAATCACAGAGTTCAAGGCAAGTGAGCAAACCCTTATTTCAAAAAAAAGTTTGCCCGGCAGGGTGTGCACACCTGTAATCCCAGCACCCTGGGAGGCAAGATGGTCACAACTTCAAGCCCTACCCAGACAATTAAGCAATTTAGTAGCGTTATAGCTTGTATCTAGATGTTCCCCCAAAGCTTTCTGTGGTGGTAAGAAGAGCTTTTCAGAGGGGGCTGAATCTAGAGTGTGTGACGCAGGAAGTAAGGATGTCATGCTGGGATGACTCACAATGCTGTGCCGGGACGAGGGCTGCCCACCCTGGATGTGAGCACCGCCTGGCCTAACGGCAGGTACCTGTATAAAATGTAAGTGACAGAGAGAAGGCTGCTGTGGTCTCTTGCTGCTTGCTGCTTTGCTACCTCCTACTTTCTGCCTTTCATGCCAGGAACTTTCTCTTCTGTGTGCCCTTCTACCATGCTGCCCTGCCTTGGAGCAAACTGCGACCCAAATAAACCTCTCCCCCTTTAACTTCAGCTGTTGGTTATTTTGTTTCAGCCATGAGAAAAGTAACTTAGATAAGTAGGTTAGCAAGAACCTGTCATTATTTTTAAAAATCTTTTTTAAGAGCTGGGGATGTAACTCAACAAGAAGGCCTTGAATGCAATCCTCAGAACTCTCCTCCCCCCAAAAGATAGGTAGTAGCCATTAATGATATTTTATTTTCCCTAGTAGCTCATGCATTTTAATTGCATATGCCATCTGTGCTTTATGGGTCTTCCCTCATCTCGCTTACCTATATAACCTACAGGAACTACTTGTACAAACACTCTTGGTCATTAATGATGTGGTCTCCACTGCCATTCTCTCCAAAGTCATTTGGATTTTGAAACCCTCAAAGGATAAATCATGTGTGATCTCTGCCCCCGCCTTCCACTTACCCCTGGGGCCGTCTCCCAGTGAGCTACAGCTGTGTCCTTCTTTGCTCACAAGGGAAGGGCTCCATTATTGGCGCACTGGAGGCTCCAGAATTTACACACTGCAGTTAAAGCCACTGGCATAGCTGAAGACAGAAAAATTGAGATATAGTTTTTTTCCGCCACCAGAGCAAATGAAGAATCCAGCAGGGGGAAAATAAAAGGAAAACGAAGAGAGCACACTGGAAGACATAGGAAGAGAAAGAGGCTTTCTGTCTGGCAGGCACAAGGAAGCCAGAGCCCATCCTGCCTCCCCCAGAGTGAGGCGGTTCACAGTTCTGCAGAGTTGCCTTGCTAACTGTCTGGTGACTCTCGGTCCCCTATCTGACACCTGAGCATCAGCTGACCACACCCTGCTTATCGATCAGGAATGACAACCCTCGTTCCCAACAAAAGATTTTTGAACTTCCAAAGTGACCAGTTCACGTCCCAGCCGGCCTTTCCCTGGCTGGATAGCTCTCCCCTGAGCACCGCTGGACGCGCTAGAAGCGTGTGCGCTCTGGCTGAGTGGGGCGCTGGAGAGGGCAGATCAGAAAAGGGTGGAGGGAAGCAAGCTCACCTTGAAAGCCCCACCCCTCTGCTTGTCTCCGCCGACTCCACCCCAGAAACCTTCCCCCCAGGACCGGCCTCCAGGTAAGGGCACCAGGGCCAACCCTAGACGGAGGTGTCCATCTGTGTGCTTATGAGTGAAAGTGTGTGTGTGCGCGCATGTGCGCGCGTGTGTGTACAGGTGAACGAGTATCAGTAGTTTTAGTCTACTTCACAGTACTTTTTCAAGGCTGGACGTGGTGACGCGCACCTGTAGTGCTAGCACTCAGGAGGCCCGGCAGGAAGACTGCTAACAGCTCGAGCCCAGCCTGAGCTACATGGTAAACTCAAGGCTAGCCTGATCTATGTAGCAAGTCCGTGTCTCAAAAACAAATTTCAAAACTAATTTCATTTCTTTACTTTAGAAAATGAAATATTTGAAGCATTTACACACCAAAGTTGCCTGAAAGCATTCCTCAGTTTCTTTTTGGTTCCAGGGATCGAACTCGGGTCCCTGCGCTTTGGAGGCAGGCGGCGGCACCACTGAGCTAAATCCCCGGCCCTCCTTTCCTCTTTTTTTTTTAGCATTACATATTGGAGAAGGATATGATCAGTTTGAGCCCAAATGTGACTTAAAATGCTTTCAATTCCAAAAAATGATGAAGTATGAAGTAATTTGTTTTGGGCTAATAAACCAGTTTCAGCTGAATTATTTGTGAGATTTTAAAAAAAAAGACCCAAATATATTTTTTAAACCTAGCATTTCACATATTTGCAAGAATTATTTTTTGTTCTAGGAATCGAACTCAGAACCTTGCGCTTGCCAGGCAAGTGCGGCACCACTGAGCTGCACCCCTGGCATATTTGTAAGAATTTTATAAATTCCTCATGCTGCACCAGAGAGGAAGCACTGGCAGTTCCAAGTACTGTAATCTTAGATCTGACACTTTTCTTGCGTAACTTTGATTTCTGAGGTTGTAAGCACTTATCTAAGCAAAACTTAGGCGAAACAGAAACAATTTGGTATTTTGAAAAGTCCTATAAATTTTCCTAACATCACGAACATGACTTGAATTTTAATCTTTTTTATCCCCATTACTAAACTAGAAAGTGAAGGGGCCGGTGGTTTAGCTCAGCGGTGTTGCTGCTTGCCTCGTAAGCACAAGAACCTGAGTTTGATCCCCAGCACCAGGAAAAAAAAAAAAAAGATTAGAAAGCAAAGTAGTATACGCATTCTAAGACCTAGACTTTGTGCTGGTAAATGCAGTTATTTACCTGACAGTCTTCAAAATTTAGTCTTTAAGCTTGATACATTCTACTTGGGTCGAGAATGGTGCTCAGCAGTAGAGAACATACTTAGCATAGGGTCCCATGTCCGATCCCCAGTATACAAGACACAGACATTCACTGTATTTTCTAAGAATCTTCAGAGTTGAAACAATAAAGTTATTGCCAATTTTAATCCAAATCTCATATGAAAATCAAAAAATTCCTGCAATCCTGTGCTGCCTTTGCATTGTCATGGCAATGAATATTTGCTAAATCTAGCACCCTCTCTGACATTTTGTTTTTTTCTCTGGCATTTTGAAAGATAATTTCTGTCCACCATGAAGACATAGCTTGTGGCCGAAAACATTAGATTGTTTTGAATTGGAAATGCAGGTTTACTAAGAGTGGATAGATGATTCATGCTTTTGCTAGAAGAAGTCCCTGAGGGCATTTCAGAAAGCAAAAGGAGAGTTTAGGAATACCTCATGTGAAAATGATGTAGGGAATGCGGCCAGCAGTTCTATCAGTGTACACCCATCTAGTCTCCACCAAAAGAAGAAAGAAAGCCAGTGTGAACTCGGCCTGCGGTAACAGAAAGGCGTAAGTGACACTTGCTCTACCCAAAAGTATGGCATTCAGTGCCGGCTGTTGTGTTTTATAAGAAAAAAACACAACTGCAAAGGAGTCGAGGAAAGAAAAGCCCTGGACATGGACCAATCTGAACACTTTGAAGGGAGATATCTTAGCTGGGCGTGGTGGCAAGTGCCTGTAATCCCAGCACTCTGGGGAGGCTGAGGCAAAAGGATCAAAAATTCAAGCCCAGGGCCAGGGATGTAGCTCAGTGGCACAACGCCTGCCTGGCAAGGGTGAAGTCCTGAGTTTGATCCCCAGTGCCAAAAAAACCCAAACACAAAAAACGAAAAACAAAAGTTTAAGCCCAGCTTGAACAGCACAGTGATTTACCATGATCCAGTCTTAAAAACCCTGGTACAGAAAATAAATAAATAGAGTTTTTTTGTTGTTGTTTTTTTTTTTTTTGGTACCAGGGATTGAGCTTGGGTCCTTGGGTTTACGAGGCAAGTGCCAGAACCATTGAGCTAAATCCCCCGCCCTAAATAGATAAATAGAAACCTGTTATGCTAAGTGCCTTTTTATTTAAAGGGTAGAGCTGGGAATGCAGCTCAGTAGCACCGTGCTTGCCGTGCAAGCACAAGGTCCTGAGTTCGATCCCTGGTGTCGCAAAAATAAATACATAAAATGTTTTTAAAGGGTAATCTGTGGAAGATTGGGCTTAGTCTAAATGACCTTAAACTCAAGAACTTAGACCAAAGAGTAGCCATTGCGGGGAAATAAAGTGAGGCTTCACTTTTTCCCCCCACTTTGGTAAAGGGATCAAACTCAGGACCTTGTGTTTGCAAGACAGGCAGCAGAATCACTCACTGAGCTAAATCCCCGGCCCTAAATTTCTCTTTCAAAATACCATGTTATTGCCAGGCATGGTGGTGCACACACCTATAATCCCAGCACTCGGGAGGCCAAGGCAGGAGGATCCCTGTGACTTGAGACCAGCCTGGGCTACATAGTGAGTTCCAGTTCAGTCTCAACTACATAGTGAGACCCTGTCTCAACAAACAACAAACAAACAAACCAAACAAAATCAAAATACTATGTTATGAATGTTTTCTAAGCACAAAATAAGCTGCTTCAGAAAATAGAGAAGCCTTGTCTCCCGATCTACTGAAACAGGCTGGATGACTCTTGGCAAAGAGATTTAAACATTGGATGTATCTTTAATGAGATGATCTTTAAATTCATCCCTAATACCCAATGGGAAGACGCTAGCATTACAGGGCAAAGGTGTACACTCCCAGATATTACTGAAGTAGCCCCTATGGTAATCAGGGTGCAAGCAATGCCTCTTACTTGCTTACCTTCAGATTACCACCAGCAATGTCTGTCAAAGTCTGTTCCCAGGCCCCCTCTGCTAAGTTGTCCGGAGCCCCCCAAAGTGCTTCTTCATTTTAAGTCCTGCTTGCTCCTGCCTCACTACTGGAGCCAAAACCCAGGTGTTCACCCCTATACTCCTCGCGCCTGCCTTGCAGACATTCATCTCTAAAGACCTTTGCTAAAGAGTACAAGGAACCATCACACAGGTGTTGCTGCCCAAAGGGAGGGGGTCTGGTATCCAGGATAATTCTTCGCTCACGTCTAAAGCAGCATGACTGAAACTGTGTTTCTCCCTGACACAGAAGCTCTCGCACTCTGGGCAGCCCTCGAGGTGTTCCACCAAGCAAGGGAGAACAGTGTCCATTCAGGTCTGGTCAGTCACGGGGTTAAGATTCCCACTGGGCAACCTTCTAGACTTATTGAAACATTTCAGGCGTATTGAATTTAACACAATTCATTGGACGAAAGAAAGACTCGTGAATCAAGCAGCACTGGCAACCACACAAGGTTCAGATCTGTGGTCCACCAGCTGAGCAGCAAACACCAAAGCAAAGACTTGGCCACGGCTAACATTTGCCTTCTCTGCACTTGATCTGATGGGAGGTCATGAGTTGTAAATCAGCTGATGGGCGATCGTGATTGGCCGAGACTTGTTTTTGTTCCTATAGTGTTACCACAAATGTTTCCAAATTAAGCCTACCTTGTTAAAGTAAGAGCTCTAGATTCTGAGACATCATTAGGCTAATACCCTTCTTTGCATTGCTTTTCACAGACTCAGTCATACAAACAGGTCCCCAGTTGCAAGTTAAGTTCTAGCCTCTATGGTCTTAAGGATTATTCTGTTTATATATAATATATTAGGTGGGGGGGCAGAAGGGGAGAGAGAGAGAGAGAGAGAGAGAGAGAGAGAGAGAGAGAGAGAATATAGAAAGAACTGATGTAGCCCAATTAAGATTGGCAGTGCAAATGACAAGGATTCCCACGTCCCTTACTAAACCGAGTTCGGAGAGTGGCAGCCACGTTTACCCAGACCACTAGTTTTAAACATTTTTTTCTGGATGTTTCTAGTCAGCTGGGAAATTGCTGGTGCCAGTCTGACTACCTGCACACCCTAGTCCTATTGCTGTTCAAAATCTCTGCTTCTGCCTTAGCACTTATAACAGAACCTAACTCATGAGGCATTTGTGAAATGAAATGCAGTGATCTTGGAACAGGGCTTAGATAATAGGGAACATTCAGTGATTGTGGATATTATTACTAGATGCTTCCTGCGAAGATCTATAGTAATTCCACCAAACCTGCATAAAATTCCTTGTTCATGGCAGCCTTGCCAGCATTTGTTATTAATTTCCTGATTACAGCCATTCTTTTATTGACCATTTGTACTTTTTCTGAAAAGCGTTCATTAATTTTAGTTGCCCAATTTTTTTTTTTTTTTTTTTTTTTTGAGACAGGGTCTGAGACTGACCTGGAACTCACTACGTAGCCCAGGCTGGTCTCGAACTCACAGTGATCCTCCTGCCTCAGCCTCCCAAGTGCTGGGATTACAGGTGTGCGCCCCCACACCTGCTTGTTGTGGTCCATTTTAGGTGTACACAATGATCTCATTCCTTTAGGGAATCTGTACTTGATGTATCTGGCTTCTTCTTTCCCCCACTCCCCCCGACTCCTCTTCCCTTCCGTGTCTGCACCAGCTTTGTTTCCATTTTTTTCCTCGTCCCTTCTTCCCCCACACTTGTACCCCTTCTCATTTGAAGAGTTTCTTCCCCTTTCCCAATATCTTTTATACGTTTTGATCCTGGAAACTGAATCCACACTGCAGAGGCACCAGGGGGCCATAACGGCCATGGTTATGAGCTCCAGAATATAGAGCAGAAGTGAACAGCAGAGAGAGGGCCTCTAAGAGGCTCCTCAATGAAAATTGAAGCCCACTGGGAAAAATGAAGAAAATTTCTGCAATAAAGTCATGCTGGACCACTGTGGCTGGTAACTTGGCGGGATCAGCACCTCACACTCACCTCGGGGGAAGGGAAGCTGGAACCTGCGGTAGAACCTTGCAGAGCTCAATCCTGCAGGAGGTCAGGGACCTCGACTTGGGCCTGCAGCCAGAGTTCAGCCTGAATCTCTGTGGACTGCAGCTGGCTTGCAAGTAATCAATTTAGGTCTGCACACTGCTGCCCACACTGTGTACTATGACAGCGGAGACACACCCTGAGGAGGTCCCTTTTTTCTTTTTCTTTTTTATAACACACACACACACACACACACACCCATATATTTATACACATATATTTATACATATATACATATATTTATGTGTGTGTGTGTGTTTTCTTGCCTCTTTTTTTCTCTCTCCCTTCTTGTTCTGATTTCTTCCCCTCTTTGTCCCCAGTCCTATCCTGTTTTGGATTGTTTTCTCTCTCTTTCCTTCTCTCAATTGACATTGTCATTATTCTTATAGGAAGGTGAATATAGCTTCTAGCATCTGTATTGCTATTAGTTTCTGCTGTTCCTGTCTTTGTTTCTTCACTGTGTCTCTTCCTCTTGTCTTCAACAATTTCCTAGAGTTTGTGTGGTCTTCCTGCATCCTCCAGCCTCACTTCTAACCTTTTCCTCCTCTTACATCTCTATTCCTCCCTCCCCTACTCCTTCTAAGTCCTCATCCTGAAAGGTAAATTTGCTATATTGAAGGGTTTATTTGCTGCAAACATATTTTGGGCTGGTCCTTGATTTCAATCTAGATCACATAGTTAAAGGTGACAGATTAGTAGCTACCACAAATTGTCATTTTCTAAACTGTGTTGGATGCTATTTTGCTGACTGTATCACTTGGGCTAGTGTCATGATTGGTCTAATCAGTTGTCCTTCCTGGTAGACTGAAAATAAGATTGACTATGAGTTATTAGATATTCAAAGCCTAAAGACCAGCTTTACCTGAAAGACACCTCTGAGAAGCAATCATTCCATAAGGGTTCTTAATAAAAGCAATAAATATACTCACAATAAGCAGTAATGAAGTAACAGCCCAGGAATTAAACCAAAAGTAGCACCAACAGCAAAAATACAAATGAGGGCTGGGGATTTAGCTCGGTGGTTATGTCACCTGCCTTGCAATCACAAGGTCTTAAGTTCAATCCCTGGTACAAAAAAAAAAAAAAAAAAAAAAAAAAAAAAAAAAAAAAAAGAAAAGAAATGAGAAGGCACCTAAACAAGGTGCAACCCTGACTTCCAGCTAACCACAGGCAAGTTCTGAGGGCAATGAAGTGGCAAAATCTAACAGTCAACCACTTAGACACCCTGAACTGATAGCACAGGAAGTAACAAAACGGATGAATGAGGGTCTAGAAAAATTCAAAACAGAAATAATTTCCCAGATAATGGCACAGATGGTGAGCAGAAGACATGATTAGAGACTCTAGAACAGAAAGAGATTTAAAAAAAAATGAGCTGAGGACCATGATGTAAGTCATGAATGCCTAGGAAAGAAATGGAAACCATGAATGCCCAACATAGGAAAGAAATGGAATGCATGAAAAAGATACAAACAGATATCGAGAAAATTAAAAACGCCACTGAAAGTTTTTGCAGCAGAATGAGCCAATGTGAAGATAAAATATCAGATATAGAACACAGGACTGTGGTTAGTGACCACAAAAAGAGAGATTTCCTAAAAATAGTAAGGGACCATGAGAAATTGATCCAGCAGCATCTAGATGATGCAAAGAATGACATAAAACTGATAGGATTCCACAGCAAAGCAGAAGAAAGTACAAGTGACATAAAAAAAACTGTTCACAGAAGTAATGGCAGAAAACTTCCTAAGCAGAGGAAAAGAATTTGACATGCAGATAAGTGAGGCATATAGGACTCCAACTAGGCATGATAAAAAAAAAATCTACACCTAGACATGTAATAGTCCAGATCCCAGAAACTCAACAGAACAAAATGCTACAGGCAGTTAGAGAAAAGAAATAAATCACATGCAAATGAAAGCTCATCACAATCACAGACTTTTCAACACAAACCCTCAAGGAAAGCCTAAAGTATTTCAAGCCCTAAAAAAAAAATAACCTCCATCCTAGATTGTTGTATCCTAAAAAATTATCTTTCAAAATTGATGGGGAAATTAGATACTTCCGTGATACAGAACACCTGAGAAATTTCATGAATACCAAACCAGCACTCCAAACAATTCTCAGCAATATCCTGGAAAAAGACAATGAGGGTCACAACTTCACAGGGCCCACCAGAGAGAAGCCATCAGGCAAGGCAAGAAATTAAAAGGAAAGGGGGAAAAATGAAAAAAGAGCCAACAAGAGGAAAATAATTTTAAAAGGATAAGTCAATACATATCAATTGTTTATTTGTTTGTTTGTTTGTTTTTGAGACAGGGTCTCACTATGTAGTTGAGACTGACCTGGAAGTCACTAGGTAGCCCAGTCTGGTCTCATGGCAATCTTCCTGCCTCAGCCTCCCAAGTGCTGGGATTATAGGTGTGTGCCACCATGCCGGTTTAATACTATCAATTATAAACATCAATGTTAATGACCTCAGTTCACTGATCAAAAGAAATAGACTGGAAGAATTGATTAAAAAGCAAAATCCAACAATGTGCTGTATAAGGGAAACAATTCAAAAAGAAATTCATGGACTAAAAGTAAAAGGATAGAAAACAATTCTTTATGTGACAGGAACCCCCCAAAAAGCAGGGGTACTATTTTATTTGCAGATATGGTATAGCTCAAACCAAAGCTAATTAAAAAAGACAGAGAAGGTCACTATCCTTGTAAAGGGAACAATCCAAGAGGAAAAAAGGATAATCATAAATATATATGCAACAAATTACTAGTGTTCCCAACTATATAAAACAGATATTAATGGACATGAAAACTAAATAAGCACTAATACAATTTTAGTGGGGGACCTCAATACCCCACTGTCACAAATAGACAGATCATCAAGATAGAAAATCAATGAGGAAATACTAGAATTGAATTAAACTTTTGAAGAAATGGACTTCATAGATATCCACAGTGTTCCACCCCACAAAATCAGAATACACATTCTTTTCAACTGCACAAATTCATTCTCCAAAATAGATGCCATGCTAGCTCACAGAATATACTTAAGCAAATACAAAGGAACTGAAGTTGTCCCCTGTATATCATCAGACCATAGTGCAATTAACTGGAGATGAAGCCGGGTGTGGTGGCACATGCCAGTAAGCCCAACACTCAGGAGGCTGAGGAAGGAGGCTGTGAGTTTGAGACCAGCCTGGGCTACCTAGTGACTTCCAGGTCAGTCTCAACTACATGGTGAGACCCTGTCTCAAAAAAACAAACAAACAAACAAATTTAGGGAAGAGCTAATGCCACTACTTCTCAAATTCTTTGTTTGTTTTGTTTTGTTTTGTTTTTTGGTACCAGGGATCAAACTCTGGTCCTTGCACTTGCAAGGCAGGCAGCAGAACCACTGAGCTGAATCCTGGCCCTCTCAAACTCTAATGAAATTGAAATGGAAGCAATACTCCCAAATTCATTCCTGGAAGCAAGCATTACTTTGATTCCAAAAGCAGAGAAAGACCCAACCAAAAAAGAGAACCAATCTCACTAATGAACATAGGTGCAAAAATCTTTAATAAGATACTGGCAAGTAGAATACAGAGAATCATCAAAAAGATAATATACACCTTGACCAAGTGTGATTCATCCCAGGAATGCAAGGATATGTAAATCATAGGATATGTTCAACATATGTAAATCAATAAATGTAATACACTATACCAATAGAGTCAAGGACAAAAACCATATGATCATCTCAGTAGATGCAGAAAAAGTGTTTGACAACTAACAAACATTTATGATTAAAAACCCTCCAGAAAATTGGAATAGATTGTCTTTATCTCAACTCAATAAAGGCTATTTACAAAAAAAAACAACAGCATCATACTAAATGGTCAGAAACCAAAAGCTTTCATGCTAAAATCGGGAACAAGACAAGGATGTCCTCTTTCACCACTCCTGTTCAATATAGTTCTGGAAACATCAGCCACAGCAATTAGACAAGAGAAAGACCTAAAAGGAACAATGATAGGAAAGGAAGAAGTGAAACTGTCATTATTTGCTGATGACATGATACTCTACATAGAAGACCCAAAATACTCTGCTAAAATCTTGCAGACTTAATTGACATATTCAGTAGAGTAGCTGGATACAAGGTCAATATTCAAAAACCAATAGCCTTCTTGTACACAAATAACAGACTCAGTGAGAGAAAAATAGAAGAAAGAATTCCTTCCACAATAGCATCCAAAAAATGAAATATTTAGGAATGAATCTAATAAAGGAAGTAAAAGACCTCTACCTTGAAAACCAGAGCACTCTGAAAAAAGAGATTGAAGAAGATATCAGAACATGAAAAGACATATGCAGCTCTTGGGTAGGAAGAACCAATATAGTAAAAATGGCCATACTTTCAAAAGTGCTAAATAGATTCAATGCAATCCTAATTGAAATCCCAACAGTATATTTCTCAGAGCTAGAGAAAACAATAAAAAATTCATTTGGAATCAAGAGAGACCTAGAATAGCAAAAGCAATTCTAGGAAACAAAGACATGACCGGGGATATCATGATCCTCAACTTGAAACTATATTACAAAGCCACTGTGATAAAAATAGCATGGTACTGGCAAAGAAACAGACCCAAGACTGGTGGAACAGATCAGAAGATGCAGAACAACTCCAGACATACTCAGCTACCTCATCTTTGACAAAGGAGCCAAGCACCCACACTGGAGGAAAGATAGCCTCTTCAATAAACAGTGCTGAAAAAAAACTGGATTTCAACCTGCCAAAGATTAAAAGTAAACCCATATCTTTCACCAGGCACTAAACTAAAATCAAAGTGGATTAAAGATTTAAATATTAAAATAGAAACACTAAACTTACTGAAAGATAGATTAGGTAGAACTCTTGAAGGCATTGGCATAGGAAAAGACTTTACGAACAAATCCTCAGTGGCATGGGAACTAGTACAGTGGATCAATAACCACAATTGCTTTAAAAGCTTCTGCACTGCAAGAGAAACCACCAACAGAGCTAAGAGACAATCTATAATGTGGGAAAAAAAATTTACTAGATGTTCTTCAGACAAAGGATTCCTATCTAGGATATATAAAGAACTTTAAAAAATCAAACCCCCCCAAATTTATTTTTTTCGTCTTAAATTCTTTTATTGGTACATTTTAGGTATACAGTACGTTTGTGTTCATCATTGGGAATTTATACCTCTACATGGCTTATCTTGGTTCTTATTTTTTCCCCATTCCCCTGCCCTCCTTTCAACTCCTCCACCCCTCCCTATTTGCAAAGAGGCTGTTTCCATTTCTTTCTTAACTCATACTTTTTCCTTTCCCCAACCCTTCCCACTTCCCCTACTCCTTTGGACCTTTTCTTCTTATTCCACATTATCAATTATTCCTTTTAATACTTATTTACACTTTCAGTTTCTCATACCAAAGAAGCTAGTCAGTATTTACACACGTCTCCTATTTATTTCACTTAAGAGTATGTCCTCAGTGTGTCTCCAATTTCTCATTCTTTATGGATGAGTAGTACTCCATTAAAAAAACACACATACATGCACATTTTCTTTATGTAGTCTCCAGTGGACAGGCAATTGGGCTGTTTCCAAGCTTTGTCTATTACAAACTATGCTTCTATAAACATGAGGCCCTCCCAAATTTATAGACCCAATTTAAAAATGGGCATCTGAAATGAATAGACATTTCTCAGACAAAGAAGTAAAAGCAGCATATAAACATGAAAAAATGTTTAACATCACTGGTCATTGGAGAGATGCAGAGGAAAACAGTGAGATTCCACCTCACTCCAGAAAGAATGGCTGCTATCAAGAAATCAAACCAATAACAAATGCTGGTAGGGTTGTGGGGAGAAAGGAACCCTATTCCATTGAGTGCAGACTGGTGCAACCACTGTGGGGATCAATATGGAGATGCCTCAAAAAACTAGAATTAACAGGCTGGGGATTTAGTTCAGGGGCATTGCACCTTCCTTGCCCTGCAAATACAAGGTTCTGAGCTCAATCCCTGATACCAACCAACCAACAAACAAACAAATCGGATCAGAGGTCCCATTTCAACCAGATACTCCCCTTCTGGGTATCTTCCCAAAAGAATTAAAAGAGTTCATCCATTGGTCCTGTGCTTTTATTCATTGGCAGGTTTTTTATTTCTGCTTCATTTATTATTTCCTGTTATTAATTTATTTAGTTTTTATATATTTGCTTCCATTCAGTAGTTCATATGTATCTGGGAATCCATCCATTTTTTTCTGGATTCTCTGATTTATTAAAATGCAGTTTTTTTGAAGTAGTTACTAATAATCTGGATTTCAGGAGTGTCTACTGTGATTTCATGTTTTCCATTTTTAATTACATTGATTGGAGTCTTTCCTATTTTTGGTAAGATTGGCCAAGTGTTTGTCTTCTTTGTTTATTCTTTCAAAGAAAAAAACTCTTCAATTCATTGATTCTTTGTAATTTTTTGTCTCAATTTCATTAATTTCCACTCTGATCTTTAAAATTTCCTTCCTAATATTAGCTTTGCATTGAGATTGTTCTTGTTTTGTTTTTTGGGGGGATCTTGAGGTGTATCATTAGGTTGTTTATTTGGACTTGCTCTGTTTTTGTGATGTGATAATCACAGATATAAACTTATTTCTTAGAAATGCTTTCATTATATCCCATAGGTTGTGATATATTTTGCTGACCTTATCATTTGATTCAAGGAAGTTTGTAATTTTTTCCTTGACCTTTTTCTGTGACCCACTGGTTATCCAATTTGTATTACTGACCTTCCATGTTTGTATAATTTCTGTAATTCCTTTCCATCGATTTCTCGATATATTACACTCTGATCTGATAATATGCATAGGAATATTTGATTGTTTTGCATTTACTTAAGGATTCCTTATGGGCTAGTATGTAGTATACTTTGAAGAAAATTCCCTGTGCTGCTGAGAAGAATATGTCTCGGATCGTTGTGGTTGAGCATTCTGAAAATATCACTTCAGTTTATTTGAAGGCTTCAAATCTGATATTCCTTTCTTGATTTTTTTTTTGTTTCATTGGTCTATATGTGAGAGTAGGGCATTGGGTTCTCCCAATACTCATATTGATGCTTATCAGATCTTTTGTGTCCAGTAGTGTTTATGAAGTTGGATGTGCTGATGTTTGGTGCATTTATCCTTATAATCATTATCTCTACCTGTTCAGCTGTTCCCTTCACCAATATTTCTTGACCTTCTTTTCCTCTTACGATCAGTTTTGGCTGGAAGTCTACTTTGTCTGAAAATAGGATAGCTACTCCTGCTTTTTTTCAGGGCTCCCACTGCATGGAATAGTTTTCCTTGTTTTGAATTTTACTCTATAATTTTTTAATATAAAATGTGTTTCTTGTATACAACATCTTGTTGGGCTTTGTTTTTTCATACATTCTGCTAACCTGTGTGTTTTGGGTTTTTTTTTTCCTTTGTTTTATTTGGTTTGGTACTGGGGATCGAACTGAGGACCTCATGCTTGCAAGGAATACATGGTGCCACCAAGCTAAATCCCTGGCCCCAGAATCTGTCTTTTGATTGAGGAGTTCAGACCACTCACGTTGACAGGTATTGACTTATTTCTGTAATTGCATTATTTTCCCATTGCTGTTTCCCCTTCTTTTTTCATCTTCTGCTTAACTGTTCATCCTGCCTGACATACTCATTCCTTTAGACCTTTTGACATTATTGACTTCTTTGTTTCTTTTTTCTTTTTTTTTTTTTTTTTTTTTTTTTTTTTTTTTTTTTTTTTTTTTTTTTTTGAGACAGGTTCTCACTTTGTAGTTCAGGCTGGCTCTGAACTCACTATGTAGCCTCATACTCTGAAATCACGTTGTAATTCATGATGGCCTTGAACTCACAAGGATCCTTCTGCCTTAGCCTCCTGAGTGGTGGTATTATGGGCATGTGCCAGCTTGACCTCATTGTTTCTTTCTAGCATAGCCTTGAGAATTTTTTGGAGTGCTATTTTGCTGGCCATAAATTTCTTAAGGTCTTCTTTCAGTGAAAGACCTTATTTATTTATCAATTGTGAAAGATAGATTTGGAGTATATAACAGGCTGGGTTGGAAATTGTTTTCTTTTAGGGCTTAAATCATTGCACTCCAAGCTCTCCTGGAGGTTTGTGTTGAGAAGTCTGCTGTAATCATATTATGTTTACCTTTTCAAGTGGTTTGTTGTTTTTCTCTAACAGCTTTTAAATTCTGCTCTTCTGCTGGACTTCTGGGATTTTGACTATGATGTGTTCTGGAGGTGTTCTTTTCTGATCATGGCTATTTGAGATTCTACAGACCCCCCTTGTCTATTAAATTCTTCTCATATACTTGGAAAGTTTTCTGCTATTATTTCTGTAGACAGGTTTTTTTATGCCATTTGTGCTGTCTTCTGATTTTTTACTAATCCCAATTTATCTTAGATTAGTCTTCTTTATGTCACCTAGCAGCTATTGTATCCATTTATCATATTCTCTTGTCACTTTTGAGGTGTCTCTGAGTCACTGCCTCCAACTCTATGTTCTAGTTGTGCTGCTCTGGACTCACAGTGGTCACTTCTGTTGCACACACTTTCAATAGAAATTTTAATTTCTGAGATTGGTTTCATATCTTTTCAGCACTACAGTTCTTTGCTAAACTGATCATTCATGTTTTGTATCATTTTGTTTAGCTCAGCTAACTTATTAGAATGTCCTGTAAATTCACTGAACATTTTGCTTATTAAGTCTATTATCTGCTTTGTTATATATTCTCTGAGCTTGCTGAACACCTAATCGATTACTTCTTTATCTCCTCATCTATCATTTTAATTAATTCAGCTATGCAGCTTTTGATTTCTTCCCCAATAACGCCTCATGGATTAGTTTTGGGGGAGTTGAGAGTTTTTGGAGGCATTTTGTTACCTTCTTATGTTTCTTTTTTCTTTCTTTTTATGTGTGTGTGTGTGTGTGTGTGTGTGTGTGTCCTGAGGTTTGTGGGTTGACTTTTTTTTTTTGCTACTATTGAGACCACTTTAGTTAGTGTCTTGTTTTCATTGATGTATTCCTGGTGTGGCTAACTATAGGTTTTCCCCTGTCCTTAGATCCAACTACTTCTGTTAATTTGAGAGAAGTGATGTCATATAATTGGACCAACACCCAATTCTTCAAGTATGGACTAAATTGTTAAGGCTACAAAGATAATCCAGACATTGGCCGACAGGCAAAACCAATTAATAGTAACAATGCCACCCTGGCAATTCGACAATATTAGAGTGAAGACAAAGTGAATATTAACATAACATAAGAAATATCATGTACTAATCTTAACCATAGAAAAGAGATTTATAACTTATAGTATAAACACAAAGAGAAACCAAATATTGACATATGGCAAATATCCACTAAATGCAACAACTATACTTTCACTAACAACAGAAAAGAATTCAACAGTAATAACATGTACTTGATAAGGATTTCTAAAATAAAAAAGGAATCTGATGCTGGCACAAAAATAAAATTAACAAAATATCTAAAGATTAATAAATCTTAGTGACTGTACCAGTAAATATAGACGGGGTGGGGAACAGGGGAATGAAAGGAGTGAAAGTTGAAAATAAAGAAAAGAAAAATGAGGAGAGAAAAGTGAAATAAAGGATGTTACTAAGGAGTAAAATAAAATTAATATAACTAGGTAAAAGTAACAGAACAACAAGCAAGTAATATAAGAAAAACTAGAGAGCAAAGAAAACAAAAAGAAGAAAAAAAGCCAATAATTCAAAGGGGAGAGGAATAAGGAGAGAGAGAGAGAGAGAGAGAGAGAGAGAGAGAGACCCCAAAGAACAAAAAAAAAAAGAAAGAGAAAAAGGAAAGGAAAAAGGAAATGGAAGGGAAAGGAAGGGAGGAAGAAAATCAAAAAACTTTCTCTGCATTTTTGAATGAGTGATTTCTTTCCTGGGTCTACAGCCTTGGAATCCAGCAGATATGAGGAAAGAATAGTACTGCTAAGAACTAATTTGTTTTTACACTCACTTTTCTTTGTGTGAATGCTGGATCCTACCCTGGAGCCATTGTCCCCCTCAGGGCTTCTCCAGGACATATCCTGGTCCCTGCGATGTGGGGTCAGCCTTCCAGGCTGTTTCATTCCTTTCTCTGCACTGTTTCTCTACATTCTCCAAGTTCTTGTCTTCCTGTGGCTCCCTCCCAATTACTAGAGATACACCTCTTTCCTTCTCTTTACCAAGTTGTTGTCTTCTGGGTTGGAAAGGGATGAATCTTAAGACCATAATGCTAAATGAAATAATTTATCGCAAAGGTAAAAGATCACAAGGTCTCACAGAGAAGCCCCAAGTATAAACAATTTAAAGAGCAAAATAAGAATGACTTCCAGAAAGATGGAGGACTTGTATATAGCAGAGAAAAGAAACAACCTCTCTGAGATTTGGTGTCCAGATGCTGGAATATAGCAATGTGAGGAAGTGAAGGAGTCAAGTTCAAACCAGCAAAAGGTACATTCAGTATTCCTGAATGAACAAACTCAGTTCCAGCCTCAGTTCCAAACTCTGTCATAGCCAGACACCAGCCTGAACTCCAGTGGAACTAAAGGTACAGTCTTGTTGACATTATTCATTACCCAGCCATAAACCTATGGCTGGCTTAATGGGATTAACTAACATGGATTCAGGCTTTGTCTGCACAATTTGTCTAACAATGACACGAGAGACATACTTTGAAGTGGAAATATTTTTTTCTTTTCTTTTTATTTTTTTCCTTTCCCTTGATTGTTTTGTTACATGAGTGTGAACATAGTTTCTAGTGTTGTTATTGTTCTGTTCTGTTCTTGTTTACATGTCTTCCTTTGCTGTTTTCCTCTTGTCTTCTTCACCACTTTTCCAAAGTTTGCATAATCTTCCTTTGTTCTCCAACCTTGTCTCTAAACTTTTCTTCTTCTGCTATTTCTTTATTTTTTCCCAATTTATTTTAAATTTTCTCATCTGAGGCTAAAATCACCATATTGTGGATATATTTATTGTATACAATTTTCTGATTTGTTTTAGATATTGTTATGTAACCACAAATATATTTCATATGGTTAAAGGTAGCAAGTCAATAGTTATCACAGTTTGTCATTTTCTAGGCTATGTTTCATACTATTGTTATTATTGATTGTATTACTTTAGCTAAGGTGACATAATTGTTCTAATCAATTGTTCTTCCTGGTATGCCAAGACCAAGATTGCCTAAGGATTTTAAACAATACTGTACACCAGTGACAAAGAACTGGCAGGTAGGCCAAAGAGCCAGCAACTTCTCATTCCCAATAAAATGAAGTCGGTACGATCTTGCAACAGATTCAAAACCCAAAAGCCAGCTTCACCGGGAAGACATCTTTGAGAAGTAGTCATCTCATACGTGTTCTAAAATAAAGCAATAAAGCTACATGCCATAAATAATTTACAAGCATCAACCCAGGCTGGCTGTGGTGGCACACACCTCTAATGCCAGCATTTGAGAGGCTGAGGCAGGAGGACTGCTGTGAGTTTGCGGCCAGCCTGGGCTATACAGTAAGTTCAAGGCCAGCTTGAACTACATACCAAGACCCTGTCTCAAAAACCAAAAAACAACAAACCTCTCCTTATAAGCATCAACCCAGAAATTAAACTTTAAAAATGAAAAGAATGAAAGAAAATGAGAAGACACTAAAGCAAATTGCAACTCCAGACTTCCATTCACCAAAGGCAAACCCAGTGGACAGTGAGCTGGAACAATTAAAAAACCACACACCTGAACTCTCTGAAATGGTAACAGCGGAAGTAACAAAGCAGATAAATGAAACTCTAGAAAAAATTGGTGGTGACCATAATGAAAGACTTGGTTAGTGACTCTAGAGTAGATATAGACTTAAAAAAATAAAGAAGATTAGAAAAATGATGGAAATCATAAATGCCCAACATAGGAAAGAAATAGAATCCATGAAACAGATTCAAACAGATACCCAGGAGATTACAAATGCCATTGAAAGTATACAGAGCAGAATGAATGAATGTGAGGACACAATATCAGATATGGAAGGCAAGATTGCAGCTAGCAATCATGAACAAAAATAATAAAATGTTTAAATGAGAAGACGAACAAGGGAGGGGGAATGGAGAGGAAAGAAGAGACAAGGATAACAATGGAAATAAAACTTTGTGAACAAGGAGGGGAAGAGGGGATAAAGGGAGGGGGATGAGGAAAAAAGGAAGTAAGATATGTCATGTACAGGTATGAATTCCTTATGGTGAATGTTCTGTATATCTAAAATGTACCAATAAATATTTTTTTTAATTCTAAAACAGTTCTTTTTTAAAAAGCAAAATAAACAGCCATGTTAAGAAACAGCAAAGAAAAAAAAAGCAAACAGAAAACTAGTCTTAGTGGAGGTGGAAAGAGGATCTGAGAGGGAGGGAGAGGGGAGAATGGAGAGAATAGGGGAAGTAAAAATGATCAAAAGTGTACATATCTATTTCCACATCTACATATCTCAAACTCACAAGCTGGAGGTAATCACTATGTATCACAAACATATAGTAGTAAAAAGAGCATATAAAATATAAAATTAAAAAGGGAGGAGAGGGAGAGAGACATAAAAGAGGAAAAGGAGAAGAAAAAGAAAGCAGTTCCTTACTTAAAAGAGAATGCCAGCCAGGTGTGGTGGTGCACACCTGTAATCGCAGAACTCGGGAGGCTGAGGCAGGAGGGTCACTGTGAGTTTGTGACCAGCCTGGGCTACATAGTGAGTTCCAGGTCAGTCTCAACTACATAGGGAGACCCTGTCGAGAGGTGGGGGGCTAGTCACCTGTGGAGCCCATGTGAAATTTTCTTCCCTTTACATGTGAGTCTTTGTTCTTAGCTGATTATTTTCTCCACCTGAATCTCCAATAGTAAATGCCTAAAATAAGGGCATGAACATTTGTTGCACCTCTGTAGATATATTAACACCTCCCCTGCCACCAGCAGACATTTCACAGGCCACTCAGCTTTACCTTACACTCAGAAGATTTCAATTTAATACAAGTTGTTCTCTCTAAACCTCTCCCTTAAAAAACAAAACAAAACCTGAGAGACTCTGATGATCAATGATCTTAGCAACCACTTGTGTCTCATTGTTGGTGTTCACCAAAAACTGCAGTGTTGGCACACTTTTAAAATAAGCTCAAGAAGATATTCATTTACACTAGACAAAAGTCTTTGTTTCAAACGTCAAAATCTGAGTAACGTAAGGAAAAAATTTTTTTTGGAAGACTGTATGATGGTCCATGGAATCATACAAACCTGAAGATCCAAACTCAGCCTATAGGAAGACTGAGAATTAAAAAATAATGTTTTCTCAAAGTGTGGGAATTTTATATGTTCCTTGACTGGGCATCCAGTAAGAAATCTCAGATTGGCAAATATCTTGAATTCGCCTGGTCCAAGTGTTCAGCTGCTGTCCTTGCTGCCATAGTCCTCCATAGTGAGGGCCCCCCACCTCTGCCTACCGGCCATGATGCAAACTGTCTTTGAGCTCTGCAGCACCTGCTCGTTTTCTCTACTGTTATCCCTTCAGCCCCACAACAAACCTAATGGTTCGGAGTCACAGTCTCCAGTCTCTTCTCCCCACTCCCACCCCTTCTCTCTTCCTGTCTGGCAGCAAGAACCTTGCATTTGCCAGGCAGGTGTGGCACCACTGAGCTACATCCCCAGCTCCTTATGCATTCTGCTTCCATTGCCTAGGATATTTTATCTTTCTATCTGTACAAGTCACAATCACACTGATTTTTTAAAAAATAAAAATCAAAATTTGTTGGTTCTAAACAAACAAACAAACAAACAAAACAGCCAAAATGCAGCCAAAATGAAACCCCAGTAGGAGTGAAGTTGAGACCTCCTGCTACCTTTCAGATCCTGAATCCTGGCACAGCTACCCCCACAGACTGGCTTCTCACTTATTTGGGCACATTCCCACTCCTGACCAACTGAGCAGGATCCCTGGTTTGATTTGGTGCTTAACCTATGGCTCCCAGCACAAGAGAATCAAGTGTCTGGCTTTCTGCTGGTGGTCTGTGTCCCATAACAAGTCACTTAAACTATGTTCCCCAGAATAGGGCATGAATGCTGGATAGCTGAAATGGTGAATGTCAAATGTATTCTGACCTTACTGAAACATAATCACAAGCACTTGAAATGATCGTATGATTTTTTTTTCTGCTTCAGATAAATTATTACAGTAACTATTTATTTATTTATTTTGGTATTTTGAGACAGGGTCTCACTATGTAGTGAGACTGACCTGAAACTCACTATGTAACCCAGGCTGGTCTTGAACTCATAGCAATCTTCCTGCCTCAGCCTCCCGAGTGCTGGGATTATAGGCTTGCACCACCATGCCCGGCCAGTAATTATTTTAAAGACACCTTACTGTTGAACAATCCCCTTCATTCTTGCAATAAAACTCATCTGGTTGTTCTACAATATCCTTTTAATGCAGCATGCTTTTAGGATTTTGCAAGGATAATTCATAACTGAGACTGGTATGCCTGTTCTTTTTCAGGATTTGGTACCAAAAAAAATTTCATTATTAAAACTTTGAGTGGTTTCTTTCCCTCTCTGTTCTCTCGAATAGCATAAATATTTTCAAATATTGATATACCATATTATTATGTACCAATAACTCGTGTTAAGTATGTTATAAATATATTAATTTATTCATTTAATATTTGCATCAACCATAGCAGGTAAATATAATCAT
>NW_022900915.1:4246512-4252723 GCF_012274545.1 Fukomys damarensis
ATGTAACAACTCAGGGATCCCTTTTTAAAAAGGGGCAACCTACTCTAACGTCAAATTAACAATCAATGGCCATGGTGGTGCACTTCTATAGTCCGAGCACTCAAGAGGCTGAAACAAGAGGACTACTTCAAGTTCTAGGCCAGTCGGGGCTACTTAGTTCAAGGCCACCCTGAACTGCATAGCAAGACTGTCTCAAAATAAATTATGGATTTATTTAAAATACCTTTTATGTTATCAAAAAGAAATAAATATCATTGCAGAAGTATTTTAATATATGTGGACGAAACTAACTTTGAGAAGCTTGCAGCTTCTTGTTGGGGATTTAGCTCAGAGGTTCCACCGCCTACCTTGTAAGTGCAAGGACCCAAGTTCGATTCCCAGTACTGAAAAAAAAATAGTTTGCACTTCTGTATTTCAATTCCCTCCCCAATACTGGGGCTCAAACCCAGGGCCTTGCGAATGCTAGGAATTTCCTCTACTACTGAGCTTCACTCCTGAACTTCAATTTATTTATAATGCATCAAGATCTTCATAAGCATCAATAGCATGAAAGTTCTCAATTTTTTTTCAAGGAACTGTGACAGACGGGGTTTTCTATCCCACGTACACCCAGTCCTCACCTCCCGTCACTTATCTCCAGCCTTTCAGATGGGGCTGGACAAGCTATGCCGTTAAAGGTAGATTTGTGGGAACTGGAGGCCACCCAATGGGAAGATAAAGCAATTATTTTACATAGTACAAGTGCGATCAGATGGGCCGGTGAGAAGATGGCTTGTTTTCCGCAGAGAACGGTTGCTGTGCTTACCCACCCCTAATAAGAGTGGGCTCAGAACAGAGGGTAAAAGGATATCCCATTTACCAAATGCCAAATATTTGAGTTACAAGTGAAGCCCACGGGTTTTTAAATAAGCTATGTCTATCTTCCCACTGGCCCTGAACGTCCCTCCAAGGCCCATATGTTGAAGCCTTGGTCCAACGTCCCTCCAAGGCCCATATGTTGAAGCCTTGGTCCTCAGCCAAAGGCACGATTAGGAGACGGGAGAACCTTTAGGAGGTGATGTGGAGACACAGTGATGCTCAACAACTAGGCCACACACTGAGAGTTCCGACAGGAGATTTTATTAGGGAAGGCAGGTGGGGGAGAGAGGAGAGAGGGAAGAGAGAGAGAGAGAAGAAAAGAACAAAGAAAGGCTGGTCCTTTTATCATTTGGGGGTGGGCCATTGCTGATTGATGAAGAGTGGGCTACCTTTAACCTATCACAGGCCAGGTTGTCCTTATGGGTTTGGTCCTGGAGAAACAGGTTTAACCTCTCCCAACAGCTGTGGCCTTGGGGGGAAGGGAAAAAACTGAAGATAAGAGCATGAGGTCTTTAAGAGCCAAGAAGCACCAGGAAAATGCAGCCAGTGAGGGCAGCGTCCGGTCCCTAACAGATGAGGCCTAGTAAAATGAAGTTAGATCACAGGGGATGTGCCCTTGAAGGAGACAGTGGAATACCAACCCTTCCTTTTCACTTCTCTGGTGCCACAAGGTGGCACCCTCGTGGGCTTCTACCACATTCACGGACCACAATCTACTTATCTTGCCAGAGGCCCAACAGCAATAGGGCCAGCTATGGACCAAAACCATCAAAACTATGAGCCATAATAAACCTTTCCTCTTTTTAAATCGGTTATTCGAGTACAATAAAACTTTGGATTTCAAGTAACTTGTTGGTGAGTGTTCCGAAAGAGAAGCAAACATTTCTAGTACATTTCACCTTAATAAGCAAGTGATGTCTGGCAATATGAGTAGCACACACGTGACACCGAATGTCACGTGATCACAAGTGAGCCAGTGTCTGCTGTCAGCGATCATCTCCCAACGGCAATGAGGAGATCTTGTCTGCAGAGAAAGGAAAAAGGTGGGGGATCCCTCACTTCAAGTGAGGTTGGAGAGACGTATCAGATGTGGAAAACAGTGCAAAACTTTGTAGAAAAGCACCAGCTGAATAAGGTTGTACCAGTGGGAGTGATGAATAACGGTGACACAACATCGCATTTCTGCCAAATCCTCAAACGAGGCAAAAGCACGCGTCATTGGATAGGTTCCTTATTGTAGTTGCACGAAAAGAAAAAGATTCCATGAACCAATAAATAGCAAGTGATCCCAGTAGCGATAGTGAAAGTTGTCCTGCAAAATAACCCTCCTCTCTCTTCTCCCTCATTATAAATAGCAAGTGATCCCAGTAGCGATAGTGAAAGTTGTCCTGCAAAATAACCCTCCTCTCTCTAGTCTCCCTCATACCAGCCACGAAGGTTTTCAAAAGTAAGTGCAGGGGTGAGTGGTTTGGCTCAGTGGTTCTGCCACCTACATCGCACGTGCAAGGGCCCAAGTTCGATCCCCAGTACCAAAAAAACAAACAAACCAAAAAGTAAGTGAAGGTTGATTTGCTTATTTTTCTTTGTATTTTCTTTATTATTTTGTATTATTTTATAGTACTGTGATTGTTTTATATGAATATTTTTGGGTCGAGGAACAAATCACCTTGAATTTACATTATTTCTTAGGGGAAATTTGTTTTAATATGCAAGTGCTTTGGATTATAAGCATGTTTCTGAAATGAATTATGCTTCCAAACCAAAGGTTTTTTTGTTTGTTTGTTTGTTTGTTTTTGTTTTTGTTGTATACTTTTGTTTTTGAGACAGGGTCTTACTGTGTAGTTCAGACTGCCCTGAAACTCACTATGTAGCCCAGGTTAGTCTTGAACTTGCAACAACCCTCCTGCTCAGACTCCTAAGTGCTGGGATTACAGGCGTGCTTCACCACATCCAGCTCCAAATTTTTTTGTTTTGTTTTGGTGTGGGGGGATCGAACTTGGGATCTTGCACTTGCAAAGCAGGTGGTGAAACCACTGAACTAAGTCCCTGGCCCTCTGCTCCAAAGTTTTAATATGGTTCGTTACAGTAACAAAAAACTGACTAGTGTTATCATCCTAGCAGACTTGAAAGGCCAGAAGTCTTTGAGTGTGGTCATGCCGGAAAGCTGGCCCCTGACCCCGATTCCTTGGCTTCTTGCTGGTGCCCTCTCCTTCCTACCACTGGGTTTGTGGGGATCAAGTTTCTTGCATTCACCTTGTGCTTGTAGCCCACATGTCTGCCTAACCTCTCCTTCCAAGGAGAAGCCAGCATTTTCTTAGCTACATCTTGGGCCTCGGATGTACCTATCTATTGTGCAGTCTGCTCTTAGTGGGCACAAAAGTCACAGAAATGGTATCAGTGATAGTGATTTTTATCTCAGTTCTGTGATGGTGGGAATATTCTATAGCTGTATTATCCAAAAAGGTAAACGTTAGCACATATGGCTAACTACAAAGTTTAAATATGGCTAGTCATTTTAACTTTATTTAATTTTAATTAATGAAAATTTAACTGATCATTTCTAAATAGTGGCTACAATATTACACAGCATCGGCTCAGAATTGGGGCATAGGTTCTACATGGCTATGTCTCTTTGCCCTTGCAGACTAATCTCTGAGGAAGGGTTGGATAGGAGGAAGTTTAGTTGGGGGGTGAATCAGTCACATTTCCATCACTGGGACAAGATACCTGCACCTAAAACTTAAAGTGAGCTTATTTTGGCTCTAATTTCAGGGGATTTAGTCTGTGGTAGTCCGGCTTCAAGACGGAAACAGCATGGCAGAGAACAGCTGCTATCCAACGGCAAGCAGAGAGTAGAGGAGAGGGGAGAATACACTGTTCCAAGTCGAGTCCCCAGTGACCCACTCCTGGGACCAGGCCCTGCTTCCAAGGATAGTTGGGATGCATTTTAGAGCTAAAACATAGCAAAGGGCCGGGCCCAGAGCTCCACTTATGCAGGTATATAAGTGGCATTGGGCAGGGCAGAATGGCTAAAAGAAATTGTTTCCCAACTCATTAAGCAAATACTGACTTCACGCTTAGCATGGGCATATTTCCAGATGTGAAGATAAATCAGATTGGATGCTGACCCTCCGAAAGCTCACACCCCAGCCTAGCAGATAAACAAAGGCAAGATATTATAATGTAAGATAAACTGTGGTAATCTGCTAGCTGAGAATGTAATGGAAGAGCAGGGGAGGAAACCCTCCAGGACGATGGCTTTGGGAATGGGCTGGAGGAAGAGGTGAGACTGGATGTGGATGGTGGAAGAGAGGAAGAAACCCTAACCGAAAAACAGGACGTCTGGGAGCCAGGTGTGGTGGTGCGTGCCTGTAATCCCACTACTTGGGAGGCTAAGACCTGAGGACCGCGAGTTTGAGCCAGCCTGGGAAACTTACTGAGCCTATGTCTCAAAAAAAATCCCAAACAAACAAAAAAACAGGGATTGGGGATGTAACACAATGGTAGAGCACCCCTGGGTACAACAGCTCTGCTGACAAAAAAGAAAAAAATTGACAAGGAGCCTAGATGTGTCACCATCTGTCTGTCCAGGGAAGGGCAAGGAGTTCTGTGCAGAGCTTATTGAAAGGGAGCCAGAGCTGAGATGTACAAACTAGGCTTGGGCAGGCTCACCGAGATCTTAGATGTAAGAAGCGGTAAGAAGGTAGGTGTTACTCAATCACCAACAGGCAGCCACTGGAATGCTTTGAGAAGAGAGATCTACCCACATCTACAGTTTAGCAAGAAAATTCAAGGGGCCTAAGGAAGAGCTAGAGTGACCCAAGCCTCAAGGGGATGGGGAAGAATGATCTAGAAGGAAGATTATGAGGAAGCCCCAGCTAATAGTCAGCAGCCTGGTGTGAGGGGTCACCAGGGCAGGAACAAAGGGGCAGCCATGAGAGGAGCCTCAACTGACCAATAGACTTGGGACTGCTGGGAAGTAAATGAGTTCAAGACGGCTGGGAGTGGAGCCTCTGGATTTAAAGTGTAGACACGAAAAGACAATGCCTGAGCTCCAATTTATCACCAATAAATCCATTCCGAGGTAACTGCTGAGTAAATAATTACAACTTGAAAATCCGGATAAATTTAGATGACTCCTTTAACTGGAAAGAGTCTTTAAATTACCGGTAATGTAATTTGCATTACAAAAGAGCATATTGACTGTCCTTACAGATTTCATGAAAGAATTCTTAGAATATATCATATCAGTCATTCTCTTCTTCTTCATAGACTTGTTTCTGGGCCACAGATCCTGAATTTGTACACTCATTCTTGTATAAACCCAGCCTTTACTTCAAGTGCCATGTTCTTTTTGTTGTTCTTGTATGGGGATCAAACTCGGGACATTGTGCTTTCGAGGCAGATGGCAGAACCGCTGAGCTAAATTCCTGGCCCTCAATCAATGGGTAGTGGGCAAACGTTGAAGGCTCTCAGGTGATGGTGGCATAAGGGAGTTCAGATACACATCTCAAATATGCGCCCACTATAGCAATCATATAGGTACTTATAGCCCTAGGGTCTACCTCATTTTCAATTAAGAAATACAGGAGAATGCAAACAAACCAGAGCTCCTACGGTGTGGACAGTGATTTTAAAAACTGCCTCTCCTCAGCCTGTCAGTAATTCGGGCCTCTTCAAGCACAATTCACCCTTTCCCATGTCCTCAGTCTGCTACATTCTGACCTCTGACTCTCAGACTCTGTTAAAACTGTTCTTTCCAAGATCACCGCTGGGCTGCTGAATTCCCAGATCAGAGCTGGGTGTGGTAAGGAACCCAGCACCCAAAACTCCAGTGCCCTGGGAGTCTGAGGCAGGAAGATGGCAAATTTGAGTTTAGCCTGGGCGATTTCCTGACTAGTAAGACCCTGTCTCACAGTAATACATAAAAAAGGGCTAGGAATGTAGCTCAGTGTGAAGGCCTAAGGTTCAACCCCCAGTACCAATGAAGAAAAGTCACATCAGATGTCCTTATCATTGAGGGTAGCTACAGGGTAAGTCCTGTAGAATCTGTCATCGTGGACTCTCACATTCCTAAATGCTCGCTTTTCTTTTCCTACCTCACTGACCCATACATTTTAGTTTTGGTTGTCTCCTGTTACCTGCCCTGTGATCCCTGTGCCCTGTACTTCTCCCAAGTCTGAGTATCTACATGCTCACACGTCCTGCTGCACCTTTATACGCCCACCACATGCAGAGGGCACCCACATCTCCTCCTCAGGCCCTCAACACTCAAACACGGATGCCTCTTTCACAGTGTAGACTCTGAGGTCAGTATCACCCTAAGACCAAAGCCAGACGGAGATGGTACCAA
>NW_022900915.1:4252804-4263570 GCF_012274545.1 Fukomys damarensis
ACAAAAAAAAAAAAAAAAAAGCACTAGACCATTACCCCTTATGATTATAGAGGCAAAACTCCTTGATAAAATATTAGCAGACCAAATCCAGAACATATAAGGATTATATGCCACAACCTAGTAGGATTTAGGCAAGGAATGCAAAGTTGGTTTAGCATATAAAAAGTAATCAATGGACTAAACTATAGCTCCTATTGACATAGGGTGTGCGATGTAGGGATGATATAGAACCTCCAAATTATGTAAGGGAAATAGTATAACTCCCAACCTTCCAGATGTGCCATACACTGAGTTCATATTCTCTAAACTTGGAGAATGAATTCTAGGAACACCGGAGGTTAAGAGTAAAGAATATTTATTGAGGGAAAGACAGCTCCTGCCGAAGAGCAACAGCAGGCGACACCCCAGAAGGGGTTGCTTGGGGACTCCGCTCCTCAAGGGAGTTTTATAGAGCAAAATCATGAGGTGAGGTGGGGTGGAAGGTGGGACAAAACTGTAGTCGACTAGTAAGATTACAAGTGTGGTCATTTAGGTATTTTTGATACAATGGAAAATCATGAGGTGGGACAAAACTAAGATCAACCAATAAGATAGAAGGTAGCATGGATTAGATGGGGATCCAATGGGAAGAAAATCTTGTAGCAATGTACATGGATCGAACAAGGACTTTTCTGGGAAGGAATGGGCTAGGGCGGTTTTGGTCCTTCCTCCAGCCAAGGTGATTGATGCCTGTTTAGGGTATCAATGACTGCTGTTCATCCTTAGCAGAAGTATATTTCTCTTTGTCTTGAAGCCTGACCTTTAATGAATGTGCCTCCAGCCACAGTTGTCCTTATCTTCTGCATCGACTCTCAAGGGCCAGTCCTGTCTGTCTATAGCATTTTAACTAACTCCACTGTTTATAATACTATGAAACATACAGTGCTGGAGGTCCCCCAGGCAAGTGAAATATATTCAAAACTATAGTTACTAAATTTCCTCCAAATGTAATATGTCATCATCTAGTATTTAGTTTTTGGTTTTCATATGGTTCCTGGCTCATCACTTCCTCCCCAAAGGCAGACCGTAAACACTAGAATTTCATTTCCTCAAGGTTAAGTCACAGAAATTCTCATCTTCTGCTTTTAGGGAGCCATAAAGCAATACAACCAAAAAAATAGGAAGTCATCATTTCTACAATATTATTGTCAAATTTCCAGATCTTATTCAGTGCTTTCTAGTTATCAGAATAACATCCTTTATAGCAAAAGGAAACCCTAGGTCATGTATTGTATTCGTGGGTTATATGTCTTCAGTTAGCCGTAATCAGGAACGGTTTCTTTTGCTGTTGTTGTTGTTTTTTATCTTTCACGACTTTGATGTTTTTGAACATAGTGGTGTACGCCTGTAACCCCAGCTACACAGAAGCCTAATGCAGGATGATGACAAGATCAAGGCCAGCCTGAGCCACTCAGACCCTGTCTCAAAATAAAACTTAAAAGGGTCTGGAGGTGTAGTTCAGGGATAGAGCACCTCCCTAATTTGTGCAAAGCCCTGAGTTCAAGCACCATCACCAGGAGTACAAGTCATTTATTTCATAGAGCCCTTGGTTTGAGTTTGCTTGGTGTTTTTTAATGAATAAATCCAGAGAGCAGAAATTCCACAGAATTCTCAGTGCATTATATCAAGAATCACATGAGGTTAATTTGTCCCTATCTGGTGATTTTACTCTCATCCCTGGGTAAGAATGCGTCTTCTATCTTTCTCCACTGTACAATAATTATTTGTCTTTTTGTCATTAATCTCGTGGGAGCTACAAAACTCAAACGTCAAGCCCTACTTCCCTGTCTGCAAGGTTGGAATAATAATAGTGCACATTGGGGCCAGGTATTTAGCTCAGTGGTTCTGCTGCCTGCCTCACAAGCACAAGGACCTGAGTTCAATCCCTGGTACAAATAAATAAATAAATACATAAATAATAAATAAATTAATTCACATAGCTGGGTGTGGCGGTGCACGGCTGTGATCCCAACACTCAGAAGGCTGAGGCAGGAGGATCACTGTCAGTTTGAGACCAGCCTGGGCTACATAGTGAGTTCCAGGTCAGTCTCAACTACATAGTGAGGCCCTACCTCAAAAAACAAAAAACAAAACAAAACAAATCAACAACAAAAATAATAATAATAGTGTACATGACTCCAGCTGTTCCAGGCTTCTGGGTTTTCAGGCTGGCAGGCCTGCCTCAGCTTCTTCATCCTCAGAATTCACCTCTTTTCTCAGACCCCTGGGCTAATCTTGCATTGCTAATGCCAACCTTTGCATCTTCATATAAATAATGACATAATAATCAACAGACTGCACATATCCTCGGGGGCCAGGATTGGTTTTGTGTGTGTGTTTTTTTTTCAGTGCCAAGAATTGAACTCAGGACCTTGTGCTTGCCAGGTAAGGCTGAACTACATCCTTGACCCTCAGGGTCGGGTTTTCTTTCCTTTTGGGCCTAGAATTAGTAAAATTGGTTGCTGCCTTTCAGCAACAATGAGTACTTGCTGAGGAAAAACCCAATGTAAGTGATTTCCTTGGACTGCAGACTTGATGAATAATGAAATGTAAAAGAAGCCCTATTGAAAGATAACACTAGGGCCGGGGATGTAGCTCAGTGGCACAGTGCCTGCCTGGCAAGCACAAGGTCCTGAGTTCAATTCCTGGTTAAAAAAAAAAAGATAACAATAAATATTTAAATACCTCCTGCTTGTCAGTCAAACAATTTACATCTGCAAGAGACCTCAATGACCAGATATTCCAATCCAGCTGTTTAAAAAAGAAACGAAGAAAGGCCAGGGATTTAGATCAGTGGTGCCATACCTGCCTTGCAATCGAAAGGTCCTGAGTTCGATTCTTGGTATCAGGAAAAAAAAAAAAGGACTGGGAGTAGAGGATAGAAGGATAAAAGCAATCAAGATATATACAAAATCCCAGTATGAATATAACTATTATGTATTATAAATACTAACAATTTACAATTGATATAAACAAAAGAATGGGAGAGTTGTGGGTAGAGTTCTTAGTTGAGTGCTTGTATGAGAAAGGCTGGGGGCTCCACCTTCAGCAGCAGAAGAAACGGAGGTACAATGGGGTGTGGTGGCACAGGCCTGTGATCTCAGCACTTGGGAGGCTGAGGCAGGAGGATTGTTATGAGTTCAAGGCCAGCCTGAACTACATAGTGAGACCCTGTCTCAAAAAAAACATGAAACAAAACAAAACAAAGAAGAAAAAGAAAAAGAAAATGGAGGTATAGACAGTAAGAATCCCTAATGAGAAACAAGGCTGAGACTAAACTTAGACTTCATGTTCAGAGGCTCTCCCTGACCCCCAACAGTATTGGGTATTAAACCCAGCATCTTGCATGGAGGTACATCTCCAACACTTTTTAGTTTTTAACTTTTGCTTTGTTTGTCTGGGACTGGTTCTCACTGTGTGGTCAGGCTGGCCTCCAACTCAAGGCCTCGAACTCCTGACTCAGCTTCCTGAGTGCTGGTGACACACAGCGTAGACAGGGTTGATAGATGGAGCCCCAGCTAATATGAGGGAAGCATTATAACTCTCAACTTGCTAGATGTCCAACACCGAGTTCATGTTCTCTAGAACCAAACAATGAATCCCAGGAGTTAGGACTTGATGTCTTGTCTTTACTCTTCTTTGAGGTTTCCTACACATCTATTGCTGAGGCTTGATGACACCCAGGCCACACTCGGCACTGTGCTTGGTCCTGCCTGCTGCCACGAAGACAGGCCTCACTCGCCAGGCGTGACATTCCCATGTTTTGCTGTTATAAAGGCAAAGAGAGTTGAGGACAGGGACACTGCTTCTCATGGCTTCTTACTGCACGACATGTGAGGGGCATGGACACCTTAATTGGGAGAGAATCCTTGGGAGAGGGGATGGTGTGGGGGTGGTGACAGCAAGCCTTTGTCGCCCTGACTAAACTCGATTTTGTAGGAATTGTGAAGAAACTCTGAAAAGGTATTGCCCAAAGAGGAGCAGGAGAAGAGAGATAAGAGGTCCCCTTAAGGGAAGGATCCGTGAGGCCCAGCCCCAGTGTTGGTCCACGAGTTGGACAGGCATTGTCTGATTTCTGAAGCCTTTTTAGTTAGCCTGTTAACTGCACTATGCCTGACCAGTTGGCATGAGAGCAACAGTCCTCCCTTAGAAAGGTCATAAGCCACCTCTCAGCTGTGAGAAGGTCGAGGCCCTTATAAATTTGGAAGGTCACTGCCACCAGGGAGTCTCTCTGGGTCTGTAGGGCAAGCATGGATTTAGCAACTTCCTGGAGACTGTCAGAAAGATCTCGGGACAGGGAATGATAGCAGTGTTGTCGCTTATGTAATGTTGATCCAATGGAATTGCACAAGGTGGTTATTAAAGGTGGGGCAAAACTGTGGTCAACCAATAAGATTGTAAGTAATAGTCACCTAGGTAATATTGATTAAACGGGGACCAAGTGAGGAAGCAAATCACATAGCAAGCCAATATGGAACGAATAGGACTTCCGGAAGGGATGGGGTAAGGTCTTGGTCCCCCACCCAGGTAACTGATGTCTACTTAGAGTGTCAGTCACTGCTATTCATCTCGAGTGGAAGTATGCAAATGTAGTCAAATATTTTTGTGCTAAAGCCTGGCCTTCAACGAATGTAACCCCAGCTACAGATGCCATGTGTTCTTATCTTCTGCACTGACTTTTCTGAGCACCCAGGTCACTCCGACCGGCTATAATATTTCTAATTAATTTAGCTGTCTATCATACTGACAGTACAGGCATGTACCACCACACCCCACTTCAGGGCTTCTTTACAGGGCTAAATGTTTTCTAGTCTCTGTCCAGCCCTTTGCAACACAGAGCAGCATGGACAAATTTCATGACTTTTGTTTGTTCGTTTGTTTTTGAGACAGGGTCTCCCTGTATAGTTCAGGCTGTTCTTGAACTCACTATGTGGCCCAGGCTAACCTTGAACTCATGGCAATCCTCCTGCCTCAAACTCCCAAGTGCTAGAATTTCGGGTGTGCTGTGAGAAACTCCAACCTTGTCTTTTCTATCAAAAGATATAAACAAGTGTGTCTCCATCTTAGACTCCGTTTTAATCTAGTCTAGGTAGCCCCAACCCTCACATTGATATTACAGAAAACACCTAAATGTTGGGAACATAGCTACAGACCAGAGGGCTTATTAAAGCCAGAGGCTTTATGTTCCTCTCACCCTCTCTCCCCTCCTGCTTCTCCTCCTGCTCAGTGATCCTTCTGACCACATAATGGCCAACCACAAGAGATTGCAAGCCTTTAGCTGCTTCCTATGCATAAGGGTTTAAAAACCTCTCTTCCCAGCAGCTTGGGCACCTGCTGCGTTGTGTCTGGGTGTACTCACACCCTTCTGCAGAAGTAAATTTTAAATTTTGTCTTATTGAGTCTTCTTGTTTCCTGTCTGAGTCCATTCTCTCTGGCACCAACAATTTGAGTTTTGGTGCTTATTTCTGACAGTGTACAACCATGCCTGGCCCAAGAAGAAAGGCCACGATTTTGGAAATATATCTCAGAGACAATAAGTTGGCTCTTCTTCAGTTTTTTTCCCTTGATGTAAAATTCATATAACACAAAATTAACTAGTAATCATTTTATTTTATTTTATTTTTGAGACAGGGTCTTGCTACATAGTTTAGGCTGGCCTTGAGCTCATTATTTGGCTCAGGCTGGCTTCAAACTCCTGGCAATTCTCCTGCCTCAGCCTCCTGAGTGCTGAAACGACAGGTATGTGCCACCACACCTGGCAATAGTAACCATTTTAAAGTGTATATTTCACTGACATTTCCCACTCCAACTTTTTTGTTTCTATATTTTTAAAAAATTCACATATTAAATTGTGCTGGTCTATGACCCGCTTAAGTTCCAGATAGTTATTTTCAGAGCAGATAGGTAAAAACTTGTGTGGAGAAAGGATGTAAGCAGACATCTCCTCTCCTCCTGATAGACTCTGGAGAAGGAGGAACACTGAGTTAAACTTCAGTGGACACTTGCCAAAGATAGTCACCAAGTCACTCCTTATTCAAGCATTCTATATTTTTTATTTTTGTGGTTCTGGGGATCAAGTCCAGAGGCTCTCTACCACTGAGCTACATCCCCAGCCCTTTTTTATTTTGCATTTTGGAACATGATCTCTTCAGGTTGCTCAGGCTGACTTCAAATTTGAGATCCTCCTGCCTTACCCTCCCAATTAGGTGGAATTACAGACATGTGCCAACATATTGGTCTACAAGCACACTATTTTATTGTTATTGTTTTAATTTTCTTGTTAGGCTACTGAGAAGGAGAAAAAAAAAACTCCCTCTTATATTTTCTGGAGCTTGAGAATTCACAGATTGGTAGGGTTGCAGATCTAGCCCAGTGGAGGAACACTTGCCTAGTATATGTGAGGTGCTGGGTTTAATTCCTAGCACCATACACATAGACACACACACACATACACACACAATAGCCAGCAGATATGGTAGTACAAACTTGTAATCTCCGCATTCTGGGAAACTGAGGCAGGAGGAGCAAAAATTCAAGCCCAGCCTGGGTGTCCTAGTGAGACTCTGTCTCAAAAAATATAAAAGGAACTTGGGGTGTATCTTGGTGCAAAGGCCCGCGGTTCAATCCTTAGTTATGGAGAGAAGAAAGAGGCGGAGGAAGAGGAGAAAAAGAAAGGGAAGGAGGAGTAGGAGGAAAAGGGGAAGGGAAAGGAAAGAGGAGGAGATAGATTTATTACCTAACAGAGTTTGAGGAGTTTCTCCCAAAAAGTAGATGTGTACCAACTCAGACCCATCTTACTTACTTTTTCTCATTGCTGAGACAAAATACCCAGTACCCAAAGTTTGAGTAAAGTTTTATTTAGCTCACAGTTCTTGGAGGTTTCAGACCATAAGCAGTTGGCTCCAAGGCAGGGTAGCAAGGCAGACAGGCATTGCAGAGGAGAAACAGTTCATGGAAGGCGGAAGGCAGCCAAGCAAGCAAGCAAGCAAGCCACAAGACAGCAGGGATCCTCTTTCTATCCCTTAAATCTTATCCAGGCTACGTGCTCTTGGGGCAGGCGGCACTCATTCCCAAATGGGGCACCCTCGATCCTACCCAGAACTACACCCAACTAATCAGTGCACTCATTCAGTAACCACACGTCCTCTATCCCAGCAGCATGCACTCTACATCCAGCTACCTCTGAAAAGCCCCACCCAGGACCAAGTGAAACTTTGAGGCGACCTCCAGACACAGCCACAGCACCCCCCAGAGCAGGTTCTTGGTCATCCACACAGAAGAATAATTTCGGGATATGTCTGTGAGAGGCATAGGCAGATGTGTGAGGTACAAAGCAAAAGAAAATAGGGGAGGGACTTCAATTTGAAGAGCTAAAGGGGTTGTGTCTCTGCTAAAGAGAATCAGACAGGCCTGTAGCCAATATACTGAGAATAGCTGAGGTGTGCAATGGCCCAGTGGTCATTATATCAATTCTTGTTTGTTTGCTGTTTTCTTTCATTGAGTTTCTTGGTACTCTTTAAGTACATAGTACAGTTACAGTCATCATTGGGATCGTGAACCTTTACATGACAGGTCTTGATCCTTATTTTTCCCCACACCCCTGACCTCCCTTCACCCCCTCCACCCTTTACTATTTACAAAGACTTTGTTTCCGTTTTTTCTTTTTTCTTATTTTTTCTTTTCCCTTCCTTCCTTTCCCCTACCCTTCCCACTTCCCCTACTCCTTTAGCCCTTTTCTTCCTATTTCTCACTATCAATTATACAGTTTGAACCTTATTTACACTTTTAGTTTTTCACACCAGAAAAACTGTTTGGTATTTACACATGTGTCAAGAAATCAACCAATAACAAATGCTGGCGGGGCTATGGAGAGAAAGGAACCCTTCTCCATTGTTGGTGGGAGTCATTGTGGAAATCAATATGGAGATACCTCAAAGAACTAGGATTAGAGGTTCCATTTGACCCAGCCATCCCTCTGCTAGGTATCTTTCCAAAAGAATTAAAAGAATCACACCACCGGGATATATGCACACCCATGTTTATTGCACTACAGTTTGTAATAGCTGAAACTTGGAAAGAGCCCAATTGCCCATCAACTGGAGACTGGATAAAGAAGATGCGGTTTTTCTGTAAAATGGAGCACTACTCAGCCATAAAGAATGAGAAACTAGAGTCATTTGTAGTTAAATGGATGCATATCGAGACCATACTCTTAAGTGAAATACATAGGACACACGTGTCAATTCTTGTTTTGCAAGGTGGCTTTGGAGACATCCTTACTGCTTGAAGAAGCACTTTGGTCTCTGTGAGATTATTTCTGCTTGGGGCAGTCTCAGCTCTGTAGAGACTGTGGTGGAATCCAAATGACTGCAGTTTAAGGCAGTAAACTAGAGGCATCAGGGCCCTCATTCGTAGCTGAATATCTCGACAAATCTCTTACCTTGGTGTCCTCAGTCACTAAGGGGACAAGATAGGTTATGTAAGTTCAGGACTAATCAACTTTGTTTTGCCTGCTTTTAGGCAGACACTCCCTGCCCATACGAATCCAAATGATTTATATATTTATATGTAGAGGTGAGCAAGGATCTGTCCCAAAGTTTTAAGGTGATAAAGGAGATAGATACAAAATACAGATCAAACTTTGTTCTGTTTTTAGTTACCTACTGGGTATCAGTAGGCCCATATGGAAAATCACTGTTGTTGTACGAAAAACAACTTTCAAGTTGGCGTCTACTGCAGAAAAAAACACAAATCATGCTTCTGATGAATAATAGATTAGGGACTGCATTAATTAGGGTTTACAGAGGACCGAAATCAATAAAAACATTTGAATAATTATGCAAGGGGGTTTATTAGGCTTATAGGATCAGAGGCACAAGAATCCACAGTGGCCACATGCACACTGGGAATGCAGAGGGTCCTGTTGCTTCTTAGCCCAAGTGGCTGGAAGCCATGGAACGAGAGGGTCAAAGATGCAGTGCTTCTCCCAGATTCGAGACCTGGAAGCTCGCTCTGGAGTCAGGGGTACAAGTCTGGGTCGGAAGACTGAAGAAACTGAAGACCAATGTGCAAAGACAATAACAAAGACCGGAATCCTTCTACAATGGGAGCACCTCCTTCTTTCCTTTCTCTGCCATCCAGGCTACAAGCCTTTTGGTTGGTGACACTCACACCCAGGGTGGGGCTTCTTCCCTCAGTTTGCTGGTTTACGTGTCAATCATCCACACACTCAGAACTGTGGTTTGCTAATGGGTCAGGTATTTGCCAATCCATCCCAGTTGATATACCAAGACTAATGATCAAAAGGGCTTAGGAACTTACTCGTCCTTTAACGCTATGGTGTCTCTGTGTCTGACTGACAGGAAGGGTGACACGTGTCTTTCCTGAGGTGTCATCCGGCCTGAGTGTATTTCCTCCAGTTCACATGATGGAGCCTTAATTCCTTAATGTGGCAGCGTTGGGAGGAGGGGACAAGTGGGAGGAGTGCGGGTCTAGGAGCTGAGTCCAAGGTTAAACTGCATCTCTCCTGAGGGAAGGGGTTGGGCATCTTACAAGTTTTGGGCCCCATTTTCTCTGTTCAGCATGCACCTGCTGCCCCCCCCTACCCTGAGCCAAAGCAACATGGCGTTCTTACCAAGCACCATGCTTTGAGATCTGCCAGACTCCAGAACTAAGGGCAAGAATAAGTCTCTTTCCTTTATAAATATCAGCCTCAAGCTATTTGGATGCAGCCACTGGCTGAGAGCTGAGAGTGATGGTGCATACCATAGCCCAAGCTGAGTGTCTGAGGCAGGAAGATCACTTAGGCACAGGAGTTGAGACTAGATTGGGCAACATAGCAAGATCCCCTTAAAAGAAAAAAAAAAAAAGGCTGGGGGTTTAGCTCAGTGGTTCCGGCGCCTGCCTTGCTAAGTGCAAGGACCTGAGTTCGATCCCCAGTACCAAAAAAAAAAAGAGTAAGATAATATTACTATTTTTATTCACATGGAAGGCCTTTCGGAAAAGAAGTGGAAATTTAAAGAGGCACTTAGGCCTAGGGACTTGCATGTCATTCCAGCAAAGAGAGGTCATTTGTCCAGCAGACCTAGACATGGGGCTTGGGCTTCCAAGGGCTATGAATTGAGAGAAGGTGGCAAAGAAATGTATGACAGACAAGAGTTATTTCATCAGGTGTGCTGTGCAAATAGAAGCCAGAATCATTCTCCTTTTCCTAGTAAGGGAAAGGGAAACACTTTACGAAGGGAAATTTGTGCCCTACTTTTAGGCAGAAGGAGGGTAGGACAGAGTGTTCTTTCTACGTATGCAGTTTCCTAGCTTTCTTTGGTTCACATATTTTAGGATGGCGTATTTATATAAAATATGATATATGATATAAAATATAAACAAAATATAGTAGTATAAAATGTAATATTTATATAATGTCTTTCTTGCAGTACTGGACATTAACTCTAGAGGTGTTCTATCACTAAACTACACCCTTACCCATTTCTATTTTTATTTTCTTATTATTTTTATTTTTTGGTACCGGGGATCGATCTCTGGTCCTTCTGCTTGTGAGGCAGGTGGCGGAACCACTGAGCTAAATCCCTGGCCCCCCATTTCTATTTTTTTTAAAGAACCATTTTGAGTCTGGGTTTCTCCAAAATTGCCCAGGCTGGGATTACAAGCATGTATCACCATGTCCAGTTTAGGGTGATCACATACATACATATATACATACATACATA
>NW_022900915.1:4264010-4282175 GCF_012274545.1 Fukomys damarensis
AAATTATATTTTGAGACAAGGCCTCACTATGTAGTTCAGGGTGGGCTTGAACTCACTATGTAACTCCAGCTGGCCTTGAACTGTCCGTCATCCTCCTGCCTCAGCCTGCTGAGTGCTGGGATTAAAGGCATGCACCACCATGCCCGTTTAGGATGATCTATTCTGATTCCCTTTAAAGCCTTGAGGATTTTGTCTTGGGTACCAAGAGAGCAGGAGGAGAAAAGCCTGGCAGCTTTAATGACAATTTTGCTGTGACTCACCACCCAACCGAAGCGTGGGTGTGCTGACTGCAGGGTCTGTGTAGGCGGAGGTGGTTGGCTCTGTGGTGAGCGGACTCACAGATCTTCACCGTCAGAATGGTTCCACCTAAAATCCCGGACCCACTGGGGTTTCCATGCTCTCAGACTCCCTTTCGGGGCTGCTCATTTGGCTCTAGGCACAAAGCCCTGGGATTTCTGAGTGTTTTGTTTTGTTTCAACGCTCCTTGTTCAGTGTCAGTCTGAAGACTCTTTACATTGGAAATATCCTTGTCTTTGCTGAGCGTACTGCGTTTCCTTTGATAAATATACGTGAATATGTTTCAAGTCCTTTGTCAGTGCATGACTTTTGTCCAACCTGCGTCGAATCTAGAGGTGAAGTCCACGGTTTCTCTTATTCTCTGTGCGAACAAAACTTTAGTAGAAAAGATAATAAGATACGCTGATTTGGAAACATTTATTAAACTTCCTAATTGCAGGTGTGATGCCAGGCGCTTGGGACGCAGCTTGGGACCAGCTTCGTGTGCTCCAGTGCTCACTGGTGAGGAGGTGGACGGATGACATGTTTGGCTGATGTAACACGTCTTCAATGAACTTAAGCAAGAGACTCCTAAGAGATGTTTGAAATTCTGATTCAGACTAAGGAAGGTGTGATCTTCTAAGACAGCTTCACAAAAAGGGAGCTCTATGAGTTCTTTTACGATCTTGTCCTATAAACAATTGTCTAAGTGACACAGAGCACTGCCAGTATGAATTGGTGAGAAAAGGAAGAAGCTAGGAAGTCACAACCCGGGTGCTCATCCAAATCCCCACTGCAATCTTGCCCAGTGTGCCTTCCATTTTAGGCTGTCTCTTTTGGGAAACCCACGCAGGAGATAAGATAAATTTCATGATGCTCCCCTCTGCCTTGGATGGAGACTTCAGTGTTTATATAATAGGTACAAGTTTGCTAGGTTGAGCGGGCCTGGGGAGGGAAGAGCAAAACCATACAATTAATCCTCATGATAGAGATCCTAAGAAGAAACTAGAAGTGTTTAATGTGGTTTCAGTTTAATTGCAAACACACCCTAGATGTAGGACAAAACCCAAATGGTTGGTTTCATGTGAGCATCAGAAGAATTAGAGACTATAGACCTAATTATCCTGCCGCCCCCACACTGAGCAACAAGCGCATTCAGTATTAACTTCCCCGGAGGTGAATGTGTTTTGGAGACAAGAGAATCCAGCCAGCGACTGTGGCAGAGAACACCACGCATATTTTCACGGCTGCTGCAGTCTGTATGTCTTGGTAACAGTTGTGCTCTGTTTCTTGCTGCTTAATGTTTTTTTAACTTCACTGCCATATAATGACTTAAGACTTTTACTTCCTGAGCAGGTCAGCAAGAAAATATCTAGGGCTGAATTGAAGAAGATTCATTTGACTATAAGAAAAGGCTTTAGTAACAGTTCACAAATAGTCTCCTAGAAGTCTAACACATTTTTTACCCTCCCAAAAAAAAGTAAAAGAAAAAGATGGAGAGAGAGCATTAACTGATCTAATATTTTCCATGAAGTCCTTCAACTATTTCCTAAAACACTGCGTTAACTTACCTTCAAATAATTCTTTTTTTTTTTTTTTTCTTTTAATAATTTTTTTTTTTTTTTTTTTTTTTTTTTTTTTTGGTTTTTTGAGACAGGGTCTCATTATGTAGCTAAGACTGACCTGGAACTCACGTAGCCCAGGCTGGTCTTGAACTCACAGCGATCCTACTGCCTCAGCCTCCCGAGTGCTGGGGTTACAGGCATGCGTCACCATGCCTGGTTTCCCCTAAATTTCTTGTAGAATTCAGCAGTAAAGCCAAATAATCCTAAACAATCAACTGTGGCTGTTTGGAGTTTTGGTACTTCAGAAAGGACAGTGTTGGGCAGAAGATGACTGCATGCTCTACATTTTACTGTAAGCTGGAAGTTCTGTGTTAGCCTTGAAATAATATAGTGAACATGTGTACTGTAGTATGTTAAGTGTTCTCTTCCAGATATGATGGCGCAAGCACTCTGGGAGGATAAGGCAGGAGGATCACAAGTTTGAGCCCAGCCTGGGCAATTCAGCAACTTCTTTGGAGTCTCTGTCTCCAAATAAAATAGGGCTGGGAATATATCTAGCTCAGTGAAAAGGCCCTGGGTCTCATCCCCATTACAGGGTGTGGAGGACACAAGTAAGAAGGTAAAGCACTTTGGGAGAATATTAGAGCAACTCCTGGAATCCAGGGAGGAGGGGCACCGTGGCACCTTCAGAGCCCTTGGCCAGGATTCCCACGGTTGGAGACTTTCTCCTGGAGATTGCTGCCCCACACACTTCTCCGTTCCACGTCCACTTCCTGGAGGAGAGGGGCTGAGGGTCCTTCTTCCTGTGCTCAGGGTCGCTCTGGACAGACAGAGTGGACCACAGCAGAAACAAGGCCGAGAGGCACTGCTCCTGGGGGCACAGCGGAAGTCCTTGGAGGGCCCAGTGCCCGGCCCACTGAGTGTGGACTGGCATTAATCTTGGAGCTGAGAGTGGCTCTGCATGCTTCCCACGAAGTGACGGGCCCTTTTCTAACATTCTCTTTCAGGACTTCACAGGAGAATTAATGAGCTCCCAGGGCACTGATACGAATCAGAGCTGCGGCTAATGGATAGGGTGAGTCTGGCAACCTGGTGTGCAGTGTAAGACAGCTGCAATGTGAGCAACGTGGGTTTACTCTGAACGTATAATCAAGGACGGGTTTCTTTTCTCTTTGACACAGGCTCTCAATGTGGAGTCCAAGGTGGCCTTGCTCTCACCATGCAGCTCAGGCCGGCCTTAACCTCGCCGTGATCCCCTAACTCGGCCTCCTGAGGGCTGGGGTCACAGGTGTGCCCCACCACACTCGGCTCTCAACGATCAATTTAACTGATTAGCTTTTGTTTTAACAGCACGGAAAATTTATTGAGAGATAGTTTCTGTCTTAAGAGAGACAGAAGGGGGACCCGAAAATGGGCTGCCCATGATTAGCTTTTTAAAGTGAATTTCAAAAAAGGGTCCCAAATGTGTCATTAGTGTTTTACTCCCTAGATGTTAATTGGTTTCCAATCCTGAGTGTGTGCACGTAGAGACACACGTATGCACTTATCTGATGTCACTGTCTTTCATATGCTCAAAATTTACTCTCTACAGTCTTTCTAAACACATAGGTGGAAAACCATATTAAGGATGCCTGTATTGCAAATACGTAAATATAGCTGTTGCAGTCACTCTTTAAAAAGTGTGACTTGTTTGAAGTCCCACTTGTGTGTCTCACTCAAATGTTTTAAGACTAATTTTATTAACCATGAGATACCTTGAGGATGATTTATCTAATGCAAGATCCAAAGAGGAAAGATTCCAGAAATGCTCTTCTGGAAATCCGACTCAGCACGCCTACAGTGACACCAGAATGTAACGCTTAACGACCCATGAGGAAATTGTTCTGGTCCAGTGGTGGCGAACCTATGGCATGTGTGCTGCAGCGGGCACGCAGAGTCCCCTCTGTTGGCACGCAAGCCAAGTGTATGAGTTGCCTTTTCTAAACTAAAACCTCAGTATTCAGCAGGGTGTGTGTCACACACCTAAAATCCTGGCACCTGGGAGTCTGAGGCAGGAGGATTGCCATGCATTCAAGGCCAGCATGCACTACAAAGAGAGACCCTGTTTCAAAACAAACAAATAAACAAACAAACCCCCTCAGTATTCAAGTTTAATTGCTGTAAGTGGGTTTTGGGATGCAGTTTGGGCACAAGGTCTGGTCTCTTGATGTCGTACCATCACTGCTTCCAGTCCCTCTCCATCCTGAGTTTATGGTGTTGTCTGAAATGGAAATACAAGCCAGATGTGCATAGATTAGATTCCTGCCTGGTTAATAAAGCGTCGTCATTTCTAGAGAGCATAGAAGTAAACATCTCTTCCTCTTGCAGGACTCGATATGTGTGAGAATGGTGGAAATCCACACTCCAGATTGCAACAAATATTTAGCACTGCGTATGAGAGCATGAAGATATAACCCCTCGAACTAATTATCTCATCACCTGCTCAACTGGATTTTTTTTCCCAGTTCTGGAGATTAAACCCAGGGTTTTGCACATGATAGGTGAGTAACCTATCACTAGGCTACATCCCCAGCCCTGGGATTTGTAAAATAGCTCTGTAAAAGGAAATCTTAGAAATATTTTCTTTCTTTTTATTATTGAAGAATGGAGTAGGTTCCTATTTTCCTCAGCCAACCTCAGCCTACAGACTCAAACACATCAGCCCATTAGCACCGCAGAGGGGAAGAAACAATCGAACAAAGAGAAATCCATAGTATGTGGATCACCAGATTTTTCCATATAAAGTTTATGAGTTTGCATCTCAACTTCCAGATTGAAATCCCAGAAACCTGAAGTCGCAAAGAAAAAAGAGGAGGACGTGTGGTTTTGTTAAGAATCCACAGCACTCCCTGGAGGGCCCTGGCAAGGGGCCAGCAGCTCTGCAGAAACACTCCCAGGCTCCCCAGGAAGGAAGGGCAACTGGGCAACTTCTCTGCAGGCCTTCATTGTTTCAAGGCAAGGCGTTCTGGGAAAACATACAGAGAACTTCTGGTGGAGTGGAGATGGCAATTCTGGGACAATTCCCAAATTCTGGGAAGCTCAAATTCTATCTTGTTTCACACAATCCTATGCGTGTGTTGGATTGAGCTCGGCCGGCCGAGATACCCCAGCCCTTGATGCACTTTTTAAGGTGGTCTTGGAAGACAGGGAAAGCCTCCTACTCCACATCAGCACTTCTGCTCTCTTATTTATTCTACCTCTGCCTGGTCCAACACACCTGCGAACGTGTCTGCACTCGTCATTTTGAAATCAATTTGTGTTGAGGGGGACTCTGCAGCTGGGAGCTAGAGAAGAGAAAATCCTATTTTGGCTGAACCTTAAGAGACTGGCAGGATCTGGACACAGGCTGATAAGTGGAGAAGACATTCCAGATGTAAAAACAGCGTGGCAATGATGTGGAAGTGGGGCTGTGCAGGACCAATACAGGCGCCTGTCTAGAAATGAGGAAACAGTACACCGGGGAGCTGTGGAGCCTGGCAGATGCTTCAGCCACAGCTGGGCCAGAGCTGGGCACTTTCAAGCATGCTGTTGTAAGAGTGGGCTTGGAGCCAGCGGCTTCATTCAAACTTCACCGATTTTTTTTTTTAAAGTCGGTTACAGCCAAGTGTGCTTTTCATTTTCACTTGATCATTCTTAGCTTCCCTCTGGCAGATCTGCCAAGTTCTAGGTAACGGTGTCCATCCTCCCTGGATTCTTGCTATATGCAAGGGTGTTAAGTCTCTGATGTATTCCAGAACTTGGGACGTTTGTTTCCAATGTGCCACTGTCCGTGTCTAACGTGTTAGGAGAGGGAAGTGACTAGTCATCCATTAGACAAGAGGGACATTCCCAGTTCTCGGGAGGTGGCAATGCTTAGCACCAACTGCCAAGTGTTCCAAAAAGAAAATTCTAGAGCCGGGCGTGGTTGTGCACACCTGTAATCCCAGCACTCGGGAGGCTGAGGCAGGAGGGTCGCTGTGAATTCGGGACCAGCCTGGGCTACATAGTGAGTTCCAGGTCAGTCTCAACTACATAGTGAGACCCTGTCTCAAAAAACCAAAAAAAAAAAAAAAAAAAAAAAAAAAAAGAAAATTCTAAACACTTACATTTTTGATAGCTTTGTTGAGATATAATTCATATACTACTTAATTCGCCTACCTAGTATGTTAACTCAATGCTTTTTAGAGTATAGCATTGCTAATTTTTTTTAAAAAGTGGTGGCAAAATAAAGACAGCCAGGTGGGTGCAGTGGGTCATGCCTGTAATCCCAGCACTCAGGAGACCGAAGCAGGAGAATCAGTGTGAATTTAAGGCCAGCCTGAACTACATGGTAAGACCCTGTCTCCAAAACCAAAACAAGACAACCCCGTGAAATGTATATATATATAACAAAATTTGCCACCCTTATTTTTAAGTGTATGTTTCAGGTGCATTAATTACATTCACAATGTTGTGCAACTGCAACTGTTATCTATTTCCTAACTTTTTTTTTTAATCAGCTAAAGAAAACACAAAACATATATAATTAGGCTTAGGCTAGAAGAGCTTTGTTTGTAAAAGTGTGTAATCAGTATCACCTGCCCACAACTTCGCACCCCAGAGGTTCTACTACTTGGCTGCCTGTTGGCACCTGAAGTGGGGGCCTCTGCCTTGTGATGAACCTGGAGTTACCTGCAGCTCCGTTCTGCTCCCATCCTGTGCATGCCCAAAGGGTGGGCTGCTGGAGTTTTCTCTCCTGGAAATCTCAGAGGCAGAGGAAACTGCACCAAGAGGGCCAGAGGCCTTCAGACCTGAACCTGTGCTGCACACCAGAGTTTTGAGGCCAGGTCTCCCAAGTATCAGTGCAAGCTACCCCTCCCTTCACATTCAGGAAAAGAACTTATGTACATACCTTTTCATTATTTATCTTTAACTAGATGCCTTTTATGAATATTATATAGCTTATAACCGACATATGCCTCATTGTCTGATTCCTCTCTAGTTCTCTCTAAGTCACTGTTTCAGAGGCTCTGTGCCCCTTAGGGCTCTTTGTTACAAGCAACAAAAGGTGATTCTCGCTTAAGTAGAAAAGGAAAAACCTGAAAACATACTTGGTAGCTTGCTAGTAGGGAGAGGTTCAAAGTCAAGGAAGCTACACAGTGGGGTCCTAGAACTCTGTGGGTCACTGTTGTGCCAGCAAAAAGTTGGCCAACGCTGCACACAGAACGGCGCTGCTGTGCCTCCTGCCTTCTGAAACTGGGTGTTGGTACCAGGGTGGACTCACACCACTCATCCATTGCTTTGGGTTCCTGGCTGCTGAATCAAAATCTGGAGCTGGGGCCGGGGATTTAGCTCGGCGGTTCCGCTGCCTGCCTCACAAGCGCAAGGACCCGATAGCCAAACAAAACAAAACAAAACCTGGAGCTGACCGGAAACCAGCTCTGTCAAAGAAACAAGGGGCTGGTTCTGTAGCATCTACAATGGGGTTGGGGGTTGTTGCTTGCAGAAAGACTCAGACAGTGAGGAGCTCCCCAAATAGTGCGAGAATACAATTCAGAGGGTGAGCCCCCCCAAAAAATTTTTAAAAACGCTAAAAAATTTAAAAAGATATAGATGTCTCCTGTAGGTAGAAACACATCTGGAATTCTATACAGATCTGGGTCACAGCTTTATTTCATCCAACGTAGAAAAATATTCTGAACTAAAGTTGGTTTGGCCTCCCTTTCCTTTTATTATTAAAATTAAAAAGTGCATGTGGGGATTTTTTTTTTTTTTTTTTGAGCAACTTATAGTAAAGTAAAACTTCTGACCTGGCATCAAAAATGCACAGCTGTTTCCCAAATTTACATTGTTGCATTTGAAATATGAGGAAGAGCAAGTTCTTTCCACGGCAAGATTATTAACTACAATGTATGTCCAAGGTTCTAATTAGATTTCCATCCTTAGCCATTATTTATGGTTTTGTAATGTCCAAAGTATGTGTTCTATTGCCTTTTATCTTTTAAACCTTCACTGTTAAAAAAAAAATGTAAGTGTATACTTCGAATTACTACAAGGTAGAAAAAGCAAGAGAAAAGATCAGAACAAGAATGAGGTATGAAGGCCTGGGATTTAGCTCAGTGGTTCCGGCGCCTGCCTCAGAAGCACTAAGGGCCCAAGTTCAATCCCTGGTACCAAAAAAAAAAAAAAAAAGGAATGAAGTGAGGGATTTTTAAGAAGCAAAATCCCTAGGTTAACAGGATTTTCTTTATGACACAAACATCGGTTTATTCAGATGCTGTGATTTCTCAGATTAATGGGAGAATCATATTTCTTGTCTGTTATGAGCTAGTCAGTATTTGTTGTTAGAAGAGTCACTGTTTATTCTATGCAATCTCAAATTTTAGCCTGCTTTGCTGATGTCCTGTTTACCCTGAATTTTAATGGTAGTAGACTCAAGCTGTCCTGCTGTTTCACGTTCAATGTGCCTCTCACCATTTCCTGTGGTTTCATGGTGAAATACACTGTATTTACAGAATGACTTTATATCCCACCTCTGCCCCTAGCACTCTAAATTAAACTGTTGAGAGAGAGTCACTGTAGGAATTAAGAACTTGGCTATCATTAGACAACTGTCAATTACAAAATACATCAGACTCCAGACCTACCAATTTTTTCTGGGTAGAGAAGAAAAAAGTATTTTCGGTAAGAACAGGAATCGGTGAGAAAGAGTATTGCTGGAGGGAGAAGTAATGTGTAATTTCCTTTCAAATTTTAAAAATTCATAGCCCCTCGTGTGGCTGAAGCCTGTTCCGCTCTCTTTCAGGAAGGACAAATGTCCCTGCTCTCTTCCAGCCAGAGGAGCAGAAGCTGCTGTGGGTGGGCAGGGGTGACAGCCAGATGGCAGAGGCGCTGAGGTGAGGGCGGGGTGGGTGGAGTGCTAATTAGCTTTGCTTGTCTCAGTAGGCGCCAGGGGCAAGCGGATAGTTGTACCCTTCATGTTACCCTTTTGCTGTCCAGCAGGCAGGAGCAGTTCATCGTGTAACCGTGCAGAAAGCATGCATTTAATTTTCTCTTCCAAAGTGAAAATTTAAAATTTAAATACTGGGTCTAAGAAAAATAGACCTCAACTTTTTGCAATAACTGTATAGGTGTCTGCTTAAAGCCGGCCGGTCTCAAACTCACTGTGTAGCCCAGGCTGGCCTTGAACTCACAGATTCCTCCTACCTCAGCCTTCCCAGCGCTGGGATCACGAGCATGGGCCACCACGCCCAGCTTTAAAGCAGATATATTCGATTCACTTTACTTTGTGAAACAAAAATACTGCGTTTCACTCCTGCGACTTTGTGACTTCCCTCTTCCCTCATTTCTCTGTCCCTTGCTTTAAGATCAACCCAAATAAGCCCAAGGACCCGAGTTCGATCCCCAGTCTGAAACAAAAGATCAACCCAAATGAAATCCTTTAAAAAAGGAAGCACAGTAAATGAAAGAAACCAAGAAGTTAAGATTAGAGAAATGAAACCTATTTCTTATAAATGACAAGATGCTTCTGAAAACCTTGTGAAGGATTTAAATTACCACAGGGTGACTTTTTCCCAGTAAACGCCACAGTGGTAGAACCCTTTTGCAGTGATGGCTGTCACGGCGGGTCGCCCGAGCTGGTTACTACTGGTCGGGAACCGAGTACTTGCTGTACTGTTCTCAGCGGAGTTCCCGAGAGATGAGGAGCAGCAGCTCCATCCGCGTTTCCTCTGCACTTGCCACAGCAGTGTTTCATAACTAATCATCCTGTGAGCTTTTTTGTGTGGTTCTGGTTTTGAACCAAGGCCCTGAACAGACAAGGCAAGCACAGGGCCATGAAGCTATATCACCAGCCTTCTCTCTGTAATCTTTGGCTAAACTCCCAAATCTCATCTGTATCCCCCCGGGCCTGAGAAAGCTCCTTGACAATGAGGAGCTGGATGGCGTTCTTCATGCCCCCAGTTGAGAATCATAGCTTTAATAAATCCTCTCTGACCAAGAAGCTGCGTAAATAGAAATATCATAAAGAATTTCCTAGGTAAAAACTGTTGATTTAGATTCCTTCTCTTTTCTTTACATTCTCATTTCATGTTGATATTCAAATTTCAGTGTTTTTATGCCATGACAGCAGCCCTCCTCCGGTTCTGTTTCACTTTTTTTTGAGACAGTCTCACTGCCTGGTTCAGGCTGGTCTTGCACTCACTGTGGAGCCCAGGCTGTCTCAAACTCGCAGCGATCCTCCTGCCTCAGCCTCCCAAGTGCTGGGATCACTGGTGTGTGCCGCCATGCCTGGCCTGTATGTGTGTGCTTGTTCGATACCGGGATTGCACACAGGGCTTTTGCACTGCGTGTGTAATGTATCCTGATTCTTTCCTTCTCCGTTCCCGTTCAACTTCCCTTCTTCGTTCACAAAACTTTGCTTCCATTTTTCCCTTCTATTCTTTCTTTTCCCTTTTCCTTCCTTCCCTTCTTCCCCGTGTCCCCTCATCTTTTTTGTGGGACAGGGTCTCACTATGTAGTTCAGGCTGGTCTTGAACTCACTGTGCAACCCAGGCTGACCTCAAACTTGTGGCAATTCTCCTGCCTCAGCCTCCTGAGTGCTGAGATTACAGACGTGTGCCATCAGGCCTGGCTAAGCAACCATTTTTCTGCTCATTAATTATGACTATAGATTAGCTTTACTTCTCTCGAACTTTATATAAATGAATAATACAACATGAACCTTTTTCTTTCCTAGCTTCTGTTGTTCAACATATTTGTGAGATTTGTCCATGTTGCTACACATATCTGTAGCTCATTTTTTTTTTTTTCTCAGTACTGGAGATCAAACTCAGACCCTTGATCTTCCGAGGCAGAAACCGGAACCACTAAGCTAAACCCCTGTCCCCATTTTTTTTTTACATTGCTGAGTAGGGTTTGTACCAATTTACTTTTCTATCTCCTTGCTGATGGACGTTTGGATTGTTGCCAGATTTGGCTTCCATCTCCTCCTCCTCCCCCCCATCTTCCGTCTCCCTCTCCTCCTCCTGCCTCTCCTCCCCCTCCCCCCTTCTCTTTTTGTAACGAGGATTGAACCCAGGGCCCTCCCACTAAGCTACACCCCAAGCCCTTTTTTTTTTCTTTAAGACAAGTTCTCCCTAAATCGCTAGATTGCCCAGGCTAAACTGGAACTTGTCATCTTCCTGCCGTAGCTTCCCAGACTGCTGGGATTACAAGTGTGCATCATACTGGCTCTGTACAAGTCTTCCGGTTGACATCTGGCTTCACGTGTTTAGAAATGGAACTCTTGGACTATAGCGAGGGCACATTTTTAATTTTGTAAGGAACTGTCAATTTCCAAAGTAGTTGCTCTATTTTATATTCCGATCAACAATTTATGAACATTTCTGTTCCTTTTTTTTCCCCCCACAATACAATGTAAATAGGACAGGTTCCTGCCTACTTTTCAGTAATACCTCTTGCCAGAGAGTTTGATATAATATTTTTTGGTAATATTAACACCCACATGTGGGTGACCAAATTTTAGATAATTCTTTCCCATTTTCCATCATACACAGTATAGCCAACATACACAAATGCAAGTATTTTATGTAAGATATAGTCACTCCACTTCATGCAGTAATCCTTTTTCTGAAAAGGCTTACTTTTGTAGTTTAAGTCACTGAAATAATCTTCTGCTTCCGGGTCCGGTTCCTATTCTTTTAACCAGGATGGTCTCTCCTGTCCTGGCTGAAGTGATTTCTTCATTCTCAAAATTTTAGCAACTCTAGCAATTTGATGCTTGCTATCACTGTCAATCCTTTAAGCCTTTATAATTTGTAGCTTGATTGCTTAATCTATTTAGTCAAACGTACTTTCATTTCCACAGGGAAAGAAACACTAATATCTTACCGAGAGGAGGAGCTATACATCTCACGCTTAAAAAACATTTCCCCCCAGTAACCATTGTAGTGTTTGCACACAGGTTAACGTATTTTCTATTTTTTGTTTTTAGTCACACATAACTTGTTTTACGATGCAGTTTAAGTAATTGACTTGTTTTAATTCTATGATAATTTTTGCAGTTTTCTTTTCTTTTCTTTTTTTTTTTTTTTTTTTTTTTTTTTTTGACTAGCACAAGCCAGGCCTAATGTTAAGAAAGTTAACTAAAACGCATTTCCCTTCCCACTTTACTAATTCCTAGTTTAAGGCACTTCCTTAAGTGGTATTTAACAAGGATGATATTTAAAAAAAAAAAAAAGTAGCGCAGCATAAAGATAAAGATTCCATTAGAGGTTTCTCTGGCTCTCCCAGCTCCACACGTCACTGAATCTTTCAGCCTGTCCCTGCAGGCTGGCATTCACATGCCAAAGACCAGCTTAGAGACGGTGTTTTCTGCCCCCTCTTCGCTGATGGAGACCTGTCCAGCTCAGAGTTCCTAACTACTTTGCTTGTGCCTTTTTAGTACTTGGCACTATGAGGCATAATTTAAACGTGTGCTTGCTTGTTCAGACCTAAAATGGTGAGCTTCTTAAAGCAGGGATCATACATTTCAGCTTGGCTTGCCTTGCATAGAGTAAATAAATGCTGAACAAACGTTTGTGGACTAAAAGCATGGATTCATGATGCACAGGCGGAATATAACTTCTTAAGTATCCTAATCCTTTAAAGAATTTTTTCCCTATATTCAAATTGCTGGGAAATTTTTGGATTTAGTTTAATTCTCCCGTGTAATTTCCAATAGGTCGGGTGTGCGTTACCTAGCTTTACAGTGATTCTAAACCCTTCCATAGTTGGCTATTGGAGTGATGTACATTTTGCTGCTTGTCTATCAAATGGGAGGTTTGTTCATGTTATTCTCCCCTTCCTTAAGATTTGTGAACCCAAGAAAATTTTTCTTTGTAAAGCAATGAACTGTGTGATTCATGAAATCATACTTTTTGATCATGTTGTTTTCTTCTATTTTTTTAGTACTCAGCCTTTCCACTGAGATACATTCTCAGCCTGTACATTTTTTTTTCTTTTCTTTTTTTTTTTTAAGAGATAAATCTCAGAAAGTTGAGAAGCTGCCTGGACTAGGCTCGAGTTTTGTTTTTTTTTTTTTTTGGTACCGGGGATTAACTTGGGTTCTTGCACTTGCAAGGCAGGCCACCGAACCACTGAGCTAAATCCCCGGCCCCTAGGCTCAATTTTTTGATCCTTCTCCCTCAGTGCTGGGATCCCAGGTGTGCATTACAATACTCAGCTGATTGTGTACTTACTGCAACCAGACTATAACTTGCGTGGCTGTTCATTCATCCATCCGTTTAGGGGATGAAGTCCTCAGCTTTAGGGAAATTCTATGTGGTTTATTGGCTCCTCTGCCCTTGGCTATCAGTGGGGTGGTTTTAGCCTGAGTTTGGCCAATCAGAGTTCACCCTAGCTCTGGACACAGTAAGTGGTTCAAGGCAGGACACATGGCCTAGATGAGCACATCAGTTTCCAGAGGTTTGTGACACTGTGAGCTGCTTGGAGAACTGACACATAGGGTGTCCACAAAGCCAACGACAACGGAAAAAGGTTGTGTCGAGAGAAGCAAATGGACACTATTCTGATGATGACACTGAGTCTATAGGCCAAACACACAAGTCTTACATCAAAAACATTTTGCAAACTCCTAGTGGCATGGACTATTTTGGTCATTATGATGGCTTATATCTAGATGTCCTCCCAAAGCCTTGTGCGCTCGTAGGTGGGGCCTTTGGGAGCTGACTGGGTCATGTGTGTGAGATACTAGATTAGTCCACTGATGGGAATATTCTCTGTGTGTCTCTTCCTCCTTTGACGGCTCTGAGCTTTGTGCCTGCCATGCCCCTGTCATGCTGCCCCGCCGCCCTGCCTTGGAGTCAGCAACCACCAACTGAAACCTTTAGAAACTGTGAGCCAAAATAAACCTTTTCTTATTGTGTTGGGTATTGTTTCTCAGCCGTGAGAAAATATCTAGGACAGATTTTGGTACCAAGGCATTAAGAAAGTAAGACAGCCGTGCTGAGGTTCCATACCACTCATAGTTCTCACCCTTCCTGGTTTGGCTGGTCAGGCCGATTCCAAAGCCAGTGTTTTTCACATAATGACAACTGTGTGTGTGTCTCTCTCTAGACACGTCTCGTCACCACTCTCAGGTATGTTGGTCCGTTATCTCTGTCCTCTGTCTGGGCTTCTGCTGAGTTGTCCACAGTTGTGTCATGTCGTAGGTGACTATTCCCAGGTCAGTCTGGATCCTCCATGATGCTGTCAGTCATTCCAACCCCTCCATACCCTTCATAATGTGCCTAGGGAAGGCATTTTTGGTTTTCAAAATCTGCAGGCTGAATTGGCAGATTAAAGAGCCAGGAAATTGTGTTGCTGCTCAAGTCTGAAGGCTGCTTGAAATCTCTTTTGCTCTGGGGAGGTCTTTTGTTCTACTCAGATGTCTGATTGGATGAGAACCATTCACATTAAGGAGACAGTTTACTTTATGCAATGCCCCTCGATTTAAATGTTAATCTCATCTACAAGCACCCTTATAGAGACAACCAGAATGACATTTAATGACCTATGTAGGTACCTGGCCCAGTCAAACTGACACATGAAACTACCCATCACAGAAAGCTAGGCTTTTTCACACGCTCCTCTTACCCTTTAGCTATTATTTTCTTGAGGCTGTTGACTACCACAGTTTTAGAGAAGGCTACTCTTAGATTCTGCTTTGCTGTCTCAAGATGGAAGGAACAGGGAACTCTTCTGTGAGGCACAAAACATCTCTACTTTTGAAGCCTCAACCTCCAGCTTCACCTCAGCCCAGAAGCATGACAAAGAAGTACCGCAGTACATCTGACCACAAACTCCTTCCTTCTCCAGCAGGATTAGGGATGGGTGATAAGGATGGAAAGATGATGAGATGGAAGGGAGGGACTGGTTTAGCCAGATTATCTTTATTTTCAAATGTGTCACACCTTATAATTAATCTTAAAACCTGAGATTGGAGTCTTTAGTTCTGGTCTGATGAGGCTGTCCTGGAAGGAATGACATCTCAAAATTGTGGTAAGGGGGAAGAACACACTGATATCTGGTTAAAACTTTATTCTTCTGGCCAGGCATGGTGGTGCACACCCGTAATCCCAGCACTCCGAAGGCTGAGGCAGGAGGATCGCTGTGAGTTCGAGACCAGCCTGGGCTATACAGTGAGTTCCAGGTCAGTCTCAACTACATAGTGAGACCCTGTCTCAAAAACAAACAAACAAAAACAAAACAAAAAAACTTTATTCTTTTACTATTTCAACTATACAACTATTATATTTTCCTCTTTTGTGAACTCAGTTGTGGGATTTTGAAAGTGTCCTTACCTTTTCAGACTGAACTAGAAGACTGAGTCTTACGGGGCATTTCAGGCGACATAAGAGATGAAGGATAGTTGGGAAGATATTTCAGAAGGAGTTACAATTTTATAGCTGAAGAATTAAGCTAATAAATTATTATTTACAAGAAATAAATGATGCATAAAGATAGGAAAGTGACCTAGTGAAGAATGGTCATGAAAAGGGAAAGTTCTTAACTTTTAAACTGCAGCCATTCTAATCTTCTTAGGAACAGCTGAATTATCTGTAAACCTTATACTTTGAAACCAATCTTTATTGTTATTTTTACTACTCTAGAGGCAAAGGTGCAGACTGTAGGCTGAAGGGGCATACCTTTGTAAGATCAAGAAAAATATTAAAAATCAGATGCATAAATGTTTATTTTAGAAATGCTTAAAATACCTTTAAAATAGCTTAAAGAAATGTGGCGTAGTGTTATCACTATATTTCGGAATGAAATAAGACTAAGACTAAAATGCAAGAGTGACAATTGTTTTATGTTTTGCTTTTTACTAAGCTATATGCTATTAGTAAGATGGAACTACTGAATTAAAGGGAAATAACTTCAATCCTATTATTGCCAACTGCCCAGTTAAGCACATTTGGAAAACAATTTTGAGCAGTATATAAACTTGCAGAAGCTGTGTGTGAGAACAATCCTATTGAAAATAATAAATATACTATTCTTTAAAATTCCTAAAACAAAAATCAAAATGAGAATTATAAGAGATTCCAAATAGTGATTCAATCTAATGAAACATGATTTATTCTTATGCTTTTATAACTGAAAAGATACTTTTCAAAGCACACTAAACAACTTAGTAAATGGCCACGGATTCATTTATTTCTTCATGCACCCCTTCAGTAGTACGCAATGAAAAGACACTATCTAGCGATCTTCATTCATTTTGTGCCTCAGCCCTAGCTATCCCATTTGTTTACACTGTGTACTCAAGCCATCTGCCAGCTGTCACTCACCACTCCTGGGATAAAGTGGGTTACTTCTGCTTTCAGTTGCTCTCAACTCTTTCCTACCCGTCTCCATTCTAGCATGGACACCTTCCTCCCAGAGCTCTTGGGTATCTGATATTTTTCTGTTCCACATGTAAATGACACAGAAAAAGTAGGGCAAGTGCCAGTTAAATTCTCTATATGTAGAGAGGTAGTTGTGCGTTATAGGAGGAATATGAGAAAAGGAAACAATGACCTGGCATAGAGGCTTGGTGGGGCTATGCATAACCTAGCTAACCAATAATCAAAGTAAGTGCCATGACAGGGAAGGTTTGCAGGAAAAATTAACCACCGTATCTGAAATCATGGTTATCAATACTTTCATATTTGTTACTTTTAATTCATTGGGGAAAACACTGGCAGGACTGATATTTCAGGAATTATTTGAATGAAGATAGCGGGACAAATAATATAAGAGTATGGAAGAGATCCATTGATGGCAAACCCTTTACAGCTTTCCATGATGCAAATTATCCGCTGGTCATGTGCCATAGGTTTAGCACCACCGAAATAGGTCATCCTCTAGATACCTCTAGATAGGTATTGGAAAAGTTGGAAGTACAAAGAATACATTTAGTAAAGAAAGTGACCAATCAGGCACAACTGCCTAAATCTAAGATACATTTTTCCATTGCTTTTGATTGGAGACACGGGACTACTATTTCTAAGATATAGTATTTAGCTGTGATACATATGCTTACATATATCTTATTTAGCATTTACCAACCTTCCCTGCAAGGTAAGAATCATTCCCATTTTCCTAAGGGGAACCAAGTTATACAGCTCTCAGTAGCAAATCCTCCACTGTTCGACTCTGATGTGTGACTTCCAATGATAGGATATAATGTATCTCTGAGAAGAATCTGACATTGATGGACTCCAAAGAAAACTATGTTATGTTGAGAGCAGTACAGGTCATGGCCCAAGTCCCTTCACATACAAATTAAAATTTCAAAAGTGAACAGAAGGTAATTCTAAAAGAAAGTTTCCGCCAGGGATTTGGCTCAGTGGTGCTGTGCCTACTTTGCAAGTGCAAGGTCCTGAATTTGATCCTGGTACCAAGAAAAAAAAAAGAGTAAGAATAAGAAAGTTTCCAAATTTATCTGAAAGTCTGAAGTAAAGGGGAGTAAGGAATGAATTGACCAATGTTAGGTGACCATAAAGTCAAGGGTGGCTCAAAAAAAGAAAAGAAAAAAAGAGAGGCTAAGGCTTGGGACCTGGCACTTATCTTCCCCAATGCGCACTGCCTCAAAAGTGGTATTTTAAAGACGTCTTCATTACACTTTATATGATAAGCTAAATGTTTACACATACCTAACAGCAACTTTTAAATCGAAGCTTTTCAATCCCTGTAACTCTCAAGGACACAAAGCAGATTTGAGGTAAATGGGTCAGGAAACAGAACCACCAGTGAGGGTATCTTCACAGCATGGCAGAAATTCACCGAGGATGAAAATGCAGCCAGGAGCCCTTCACTAATTCTTTGTGCACGACTTAATATTTTTAAAATATCCTGGTCTCCGTATCTGCCGTTATTAAAATAACTAACCCATACTTACTTTACAGATGCGTTCCTAACATGTTAGGCAACACGGTCATCTTAAATTGTAACCAGATTTTGGAGTTAATTAAAACCCTGGGTTCAAATGCAGCCCTGTCGCCTGCTAGGCAGCTTTAATGAAAATTCATCTACAAATGGGATGAATTTTTGAAATAAATTCCCACAACTGAGGGCGGTTGTACAGTCCCAACAAACCTGAGCTACAAGTAAAGCTTTTTGCCAAAGGGATTAATACATTTCCTACTAAATTCTTTGAAGCAAAAAGTTACTTCAATTTCAGAGAGTTCGGACTTCGGACGTTTTGCACCTGATTTCAGCGAATCGCGACGACAGCGCGAGCCATTTTCACGTCGCGTAACCAGCTCCCCCGAGAGCCACGGCTAAGACCTGACGGCTGGAC
>NW_022900915.1:4283905-4286920 GCF_012274545.1 Fukomys damarensis
GCGCTCGGGGCTGCCGTTTCCCACCGGCGGCGCCAGCCCCTTCCCCACCCCGCTGGCCTCGCTGCTGTAGTCGCCTGGTCCCCTAGAGACCACCGGCAGGCCCCCGGCCCCGCCGCGTTTGTCCTCTCGCTGTCTAGGCCGGAGCAGGCTGGCGAGCGTGCTCAGTAAACGCCGAGTGCTTCCATGAGGAAGAGATTGCGATTCCCCCAAAGGAGGCAGGGATTTCAGTCCATGGCAGAAAGATACATTTGCAGACCTTTTCCACGCTTCCTTTATTTTCTGGTGATGAAAATGGCGAAACTGTCATCGGTAGGCAAAGCAGGGCTGATGAGACACCGCTTACAGAGTTGCTAAATATTTGAGTCCGGTTCATGCTGTCCCTTGCCACTGCCAGTTAGAATTTCTGGAGTTGCCTGATTCTGACTTTGCCCCTGGTTGTCTTTCTGCGTGTATCTGCATTTTCCTTTCTCTGTCTCTTGTATGATTATGTATTTCTGTTTCCTCTTGTCATATAGTTATAAGGGGTTCGTTCATAAAAAGCGTGTGAGTGCCGTGTGTGGTGGTGCACACAATGGGAGGCTGAGGCAGGAGGATCCTTGAGCGTTAGGAGGCCAGCCTAGGCTATATGGTGAGTTCAAGGCCAGCCTGAACTGCATAGCGAGACGCTGTCTCCAAAAAAGTGTATGGTAAAAGGGAAATAGTATAGGCTGCCACACAATGAAAAATACATACTGCCCCTACTTTTTCTCCTTGAGACAAGGTTTCACTATGTTTCCTGGACTGGCTTTGAATTCCTGGGCTCAAACATACCCCCCCCCCGCCTCCAGAGTATCTGGAAACTGGAAGTGTGTGCCACTACAACTGCTTCCCTGTGCCTTTTGAGGAGGCAATCACACTTGGCTTAGTTCTCAGGAGTTTAGTTCTGTACTCGAAAGTAGTACTAAGCACATAGACGAGGGGTTTGTTTTCTTAGAGACAATGCCTTCCTGCATTCCCAAGCCTCCTCAGTGGCTGCCACTAGCCTTAAACTTGTGTTTGTGTTTCTGGAATTTATCACTTAGAATCATATTTTGATGTCTTCTTCTTACTCCCTTTTTTGTTTTGTTTTTGAGATAATGTCTCACTATGTAGTTCAGGCTGGCCAACCCGTAATCCTGCCTCAGCCTCGTAAGTCCTGGACTTACAGGTGGGTGCAACCATGCCTGGTTACCCAATTTTTTATTACTGAGTTTCTTCAAGTCTTAGATGTCATTGCTTCTAGACTTGATGTTAGTATATATACACCACTAACAAGGCAAAAATTATAGCCAGCTGAGTACAGTCCATGCGATCTCATCCAATTTCAGAGATGTTAAAATATGATACAGATTAAATGTCTGGTATCTACTAGTCAGTGTTAGGTGTATAGAAGATATAGATACTAAAAGAAAGTTAATGCCTGACGTTGGGTTCTACGGCAGAGATAGCCAGAAAGCAAATAAAAATTGTCTTTTGTCTGATCTGAGGCATTTTGATGTTGGTGCTTTTATAAGCTATCCACTGAAAAATTTTTTTCTGCTGAAGGTTTCTTTTACACAAGGCTGCCACCTGGCTGACAGTATTTGTAAATGTTCAGACTGTAAAATACAGTACATGCTGGTTTCAGTGGGATTAAAGTGAGAATGTGGGTATTAGAATGATGTGATAATATATGTGATGCCGCAGGACTCAAAATGAAGAAAAACAAATCGTGTCATCACGGAAGGCCTGTCTCAAGGGCTGACAATTGAAAATCTCTGAAGTATGAATTGTGTTCTAGGATTTTGTTTTTCTTAGGTCTCGATGTATATGTATTCCTAGAGTCAGTCAGCCGTATTAGTTTTCTTGTTTTTCCAGACAGGAGACTTTATTCAGGAGAGCAGAACAGAGACAGGATTTTTTGAGACAGGGTCTCACTATTTAGTTGAGACTGACCTGGAACTTACTGTGTAGCCCAGGCTGGTCTTGAACTCACAGCGATCCTCCTGCCTCAGCCTCCCGGGTGCTGGGATTACAGGTGTGCACCACCATGCCTGGCTTTTATAGTTTTTTTTTTTTTTTGTGTGGCATTCCCTTTTTTAACATATCAATTACTCAAAACATGATGCACTTTATTTAGACTCATACATGATTTGTACAATTTTGTTCCCAAAGAATTTTTTATTTTCTTTGTTGCTTAAAATTAGCCAACATATCTAAATTTTTTGGAGATAACAAATTATAATATCTAATATAAGTCTACTTCTTTGAGCTCTTTACTTTTAAGATATGTTGTACATGTTGCCTTTGTTTAGGTTTCTTCATTTTGTTGAAGAGCTTTTTTTTTTTTTTCTTTTTGAAAGTCTTGGTAGGTAGTTTGGGCTGGCCTTGAATTCACTATGGAGCCCAGGCTGCCCTGGAACTTGTAGGATCTTTCTGCCTCAGCCGCCTGAGTGCTGAAATTACAGGGAGACAACGTTGTGCCAGGTTGTTGACAAACGTTCTCTTTTTGTTGTCGTTGATGAACATTCTTAAAAATTTATTCAGAGCAGATGAGGTGGTGAAAGTCTGTAATACCAGCCCTCAGGATGCTGAGGAAAGAGGATTGGTGTAAATTTGAGGCTAACCTGGATCACACAGTAAGACCCTGCTCCCCGCCTCCACACACACATACACACACACCCACCCACATATACGGAAAGAATGCCAGGAAAGAAACTTTCTGATTCCATGGTTTGGAAAGTATTTGTTTTGTCTCATGCCTGATTGATAGTTGCACTGGATATTGAATACTATTTAACATTTTTTGTTAGTACTTGGAAAATGTCTACTTTGTTGCATTGTCTTCTAGTAATAAGTGTTATGTATAATGTGAATTGCATGCTTATAGGCCTTGTGGATACTTTGTCATTTGTTCTGTCTGTTAAAAATGGATTCTGTCTGACAGGGGATTTAGCTCAATGTTTCTGGTGCCTGCCTTGCAAGCACAAGGGCCTGAGTTTGATCCCCGGTACCAAA
>NW_022900915.1:4286953-4319599 GCF_012274545.1 Fukomys damarensis
GGAGGTCCTTTCATTTTGAAGACTTCGGGGGGGGGGGAAAAAAAAACTCTTAACTTTGGGCGGCTTATTTTATTCCATACCTTTTCTGTGCTGTTTTCTTTTTGTACTGGGAATTGAACCCAGCATTAACATACCTCCCCCACCTCAGCCCCCATTTTGCTTCTTATTTTGAGACTGTATTTTAAGTTACTGAGTTGCCCAGACTGGGTTTAATCTTGTGATATTTCTTGTCCCTTCCTTCCTTTCTCCCTCCCTCATCCCTGTTCCCCTTCTCATTTCAACACTTTCTTCCCATTTCCCAGAATCCATTATCATTTTAGTCCCTATTTCCCCTTTAGGTTTCTCACACCATAGAAACAAACAGTGCAGTATTTAAACGTGTGTCTGATTTATTTCACTTAGGTGAATGATCTCAGGGTGCATCCATTTAGCTATAAATGTCTGAGCCAATCCATCTTTCTGGCAGAATAGTACTCCATTGTATTAAAAATCCACATCTTTATCCATTTGTCATTTGATGGGCATTTGGGCTGTTTCCAAGATTTAGCTATTACAAACTGCCACTATAAACGTGGCTGTGCATATATCACTGTGGTATGATGGTTTTAATTATTTTGGGAAGATACTAAGAAGGGGACTAGCTGGGTCAAATGGAACCTCTAGTTTTAATTTTTTTTTGCTTTGGTATCGGAGATCAAACTTGGGTCCTTGCACTTGCGAGGCAGGCACCAAAACCACTGAGCTAAACCCCCGCCCCCCCACCTTTTTTTGAGACAGGGTCTCACTATGTAGTAGAGACTGACCTGGAACTCACTGTGTAGCCCAGGCTGGTCTCGAATTTAGAGTGGTCCTCCTGCCTCAGCCTCCCAAGTGCTGGGATTACAGGTGTGCGCCACCACGGCCAGCTTAGTTTTAATTTTTTGAGAAATCTCCACACTGATTTCCACAGTGGTTGCACCAGTCTATACTCCCACCAACAGTGGGAGAGAGTTTTGAAGAACAATTTTAGCTAAAGAATATAAAGATTCTTCCTGAGCTTATATAGCTTCCACTGTAGTTTTCTAGCCTCAGTGATCTACAGGTGTAGATAGAAATTGTCAGCACAGGTCAGTGAGTGAAGCCCCTTTCTATGCCTATCCTTTATTACTGTAGGATTAGTCTTATACATCTTTTGGTTGTACTTTTCTGCTAGGTGTTTAAGACCAAGTTGAAGTGAGACCTGTTCAAAATTAACCTCTCAAGTCTCCTCAGGCAATGCTTTTGGAACCATGTACAGAGCTTCTCAGCTCATCTTTCAGTGTCAGACGCTAGCATGGGTTACAGTCTTACTTGACCGTGCAGCTTTCTGTGAAATCAAGGGGACTTCTCTGGTGGCCCTCTTTTTTGGCACACTGTACGTTGGTTGACTCTTGTTCTCTAGGTTCCAGCACTCTCCCTGCTTGGGAGGTCAGGTGACTCACCAGGGTTGTAGGATGGATCTTGTTGACATTGGAGGGACAGAGTCAACGCATTGCCTGTCCTCTTAACCCAGTTGTCTTTTTAGTCCTGGTCTCTAAACCTCAGTTGTGAACAACCAAAGCAGATCAGTTACATTAGTATTATAGTGATGACCAGTGAGCTGTTATTTCTTCAACAATTATGGTTGTCTTAGAAGTTGAATCCCTGCAGAATGTTAACAGATAACAATTACAAGTTTTATAGAGAAACTTGAGATCAAGGGCAACATAACATTTTAGCATAACAATCAAGTAATGGTCTGAAAAACACTTAAATCCCCTTTTTAGTATAGAACAACTTTTTAGTCAGTTATCTTTATCTAATTACAAAACATACATATATATATATATTTTTAAGCTTTTTTTTTTTTGGTAATGGGGGATTGAACTTGGGACCTTTTATTTGCAAGGCAGGCAGCAGAACCGCTGAGCAAAATCCCCCCACCCCCATTTTTTGAGACAGGGTCTCACTATGTAGTTGAGACTGACCTGGAATTCACTGTGTAGCCCAGGCTGGTCTCGAATTTAGAGTGATCCTCCTCCCTCGGCCTCCCCAGTTCTGGGATTACAGGCGTTTGCCACCATGCCTGGCTAATTACAAAATATTAAATGATATAAAGGAACTTTTACTTGATATCTTTAACCATCCTGTTACCAGAGTAACATTTAAGTAGAATGTACTTGTTTATATATATATACTTTACAGGTTATTAATATATAACCTTTAATATTCAGTGATATTGCCTGAACTGCACAGTATTTTGAACATCTGTGTTACAATACATGTGATATATAAATAATAATCTCTTAATCATAGGTCTTGAAAAAGTATCTACATCATTTGGCTGGCTGTCCAACACTGGATTGGCATGCACATTTCTTTACAAATAGCCAGAACACATACCAGGTGTGGTGGTGCACACCTGTAATCCCAGCACTCGGGAGTCTGAGGCAGGAGGATCACTGTGATACGAGACCAGCCTTGGCTACGTAGTGAGTTCAGGTCAGTCTCAACTACATAGTGAGACCCTGTCTCAAAAAAAAAAAAACAAAAAACACAACAACAACAAATAGCCAGAACACAAATAAGGGGAAGCCAGATGCTAAAAAGTTTATCATTGTAAACAACTTTAGCTGGAAGTCACCAATGTGATGTTTTTTCAGATTCCCATCTTTGAAGGCCTCTACAGTTGGGAAACATATGTACTATTTAATATACCATGCGATTAACAATAGTTGGTATCACAGCTATACAGAAGTCTTTAGCTTTTACTCTTAAGACAGATTTTAGGCTCCTTTAACAGGTTTTATAAGGTGTAACTATTGACAAAAATTAAGGACATCTTTACAGCTCTGCTCAGTTTAGGAAACTGTTAATGACTGCAAATAAATTCATCTAACATACAAGTGTGTCTCACAATAACAAAATGCTTATTTAATTAAACCAATAGATGCAGATCAAGTTTAAATGTCAGGATGAAATTTAAAGAGATGTCAAATTTCAATCTTTTTAAGGTCTAAACATTGTATAAAAGAAAGCACCTATTAGTCTCGACTATAAACTTTAAAGCTTAGATTCACATCATAGCCTGCTTTTATATGTATACATACATATACATCAGTACTGTAAAGAAGTTATGTCATAAACTAAGATAATACTTATTTAACGCATCACAGACTGTTAGTGAAAGTATTCTTCAAGCCATCATTTAAATTATCTTTGTCTTGGTTATTATTTTTGTTACTGAAACAAAATACCCAGTGCCCAAAGTTACAGAAGGAAAGGTTTATTTGGCTCCAGTTTGTGTAGGTTTCAGTCCATAGTCAGCTGGCTCCAGGGTAGGGTGGAAGAGGGGCATGGCAGAGGAGAAACAGTTCATGGCAAAGCAGGACAGGCAGCAAACAGGCAAGAAGCAGCAAGTGGCAGTAGCTTCTTTCTGTCCTTATATTTTATCCAGGCTACTCACCCTTAGGGCAGATAATATACACACCCAGGGTGTCACCCTTAATCCAACCCAGACCTATGCCAGACCAGTCAGTGGATTAATTTAGTAACAACACACCCTTGATCCAGCATCACATAATCCAGATCCAGCCACCTCTGAAAAGCTCCATCTATGACCCCATGAGGCTTGGGGGGAACACAAAGACATAAACCATATCAATTTTTAACTCTTAGAACAACTTTTTGTTTTTTGGTACTGGGGATTGGCAGGTCCTTGCACTTGCGAGGCAGGCTGCAGCACCACTGAGCTAAATCTCTGGCTCTAAAAACAACTTCTTAAAGTAACCAAAAGCCTAATGATGAGAACACAAATTTATTTTAGTAAAATAATGAACCTCTTGCCTTTAAATCTAGAGCATTTCAATGTTAAAATCTCATTGCTGTAGACATAGCTGAACCTTTTAATTATAGCCAACTTAAGTATGTCTTAATAGTTTATTTAGATAATTCATGAGAACAAAATCATAACAATTTAAATTCTTTAAGCTGTATTTGTTTAACCAAGGAGAAGCTCTTAAGGTATTATACAGGAACAACAGTAGACATTGCATTTATAAAACCAATCTTTGGATATTATCTTGGTTACCTAACAGCTTGGATACGTTACCAACTTTAAAGACACCTTTATTTTTACAAGTGATTTAAATTAGCCTACTCTTAAACTATATGAACTGCAAGCATTTGAGATAATGTCTTGAGTGTTTATGCATAAGCCAATTTAAATAGAACTTCTGGAGTATAATATATATCTGAAAGTTAAGGCCCAGAAACATACGTATTGACTTAAATAACATATAGCCTTTATGTTAGCAAACTTTAGGGCTTTTATCTTATGTAACCCTGCCACTCATCCGGTAGTGTTTTAAATAAATGAGTTTGGCTGCCCTGAAAGCCTATACAAATGGTTTTCCATGGAAACCTGAAAAAGAACCCAAAAACTGAAGATAAAATTGTTGAGTTCAAAAAATATTTTTATATACAAAGCAGCTGCAGGTTCTTTGTTTTGTTTTTGCAGGTTCTTGAGCTAGTTACATGTTAGACGGACAAACATACACAAGAAGATTAAAATCATAGTGAGCTCTCAGATGTATTTAGCCAAGTTGAACTACAATAACCCTTTTACAATTTTGAGGTTTGTAACTATAAATAGACGAGTTAGAACTTTTCTTATAGGTCATCAATTAACAGAGATCCCCTGTGTAATAAAAATCAGAAGGAAAAGAACCCTTTTATATCTGTGAAAGCAAAAGTCTTTTTAAGATGGGGCCTAGGCTGACAGTTTATCGTATTGGAATAGCTAGCTATACAGTCTTGTTGTTACTGATAGCCTTGGTAGTTTGATAGCCATAGCTGATAGCCAAAACTACTGTTTTGATAGCCACATGTAACTGTTCTCTCTAAAGGGACAGAATGATAAAGGTAATTTTAACTATTTTCACTTTCAGAAAGTGCTTATCTTTTTCCTGATTAGTAGTTGACAATTTAAAGTAATTGAAGGGCTGGCTTCTTGTCATCAGGGTATGGAGGACAAGGGAGGCTCGATAATGGTAGATGCATCAGACATTGTGACCCGAGGACCAGAGGGGCCCACATTAACACAAACACAAGTCAAGGTCATCTCTCAGTGCAAAGAAAGTCTGCAGATAAGGCCTCTCAGACCATCCTTGTCTCTTTCTACAATTCCAGCTGTAAAATAGTACCAATCAGCACTTACCTCTGCATTCTCTTTGCCTCCAAGGGCTCAGCAGGCCATTAGTGGTTGCAGAAATATATTAAACAAACCCTTCCTCAGAAAGTGAGGGTCTAGGACCCGGGATGTAGTTCAGTGGTGCCGCTCCTGCCTGGCAAGTGCAAGGTCCTGAGTTTAATTCCTGGAAACAGGAAAAGAAAAGAAAAAAGATGTAAGGGTCAAACAACTTAAGAGAATACATTCCAAAGAAGTAAGGGAATTCTACATTGAGTTTCTCATCTGGAGAACAACAAGGAGGAAAGAAAGTGTCCCCTAAAATCCCTCTTGGTTTCTGTATGCCTTCAAAGTGTCCTCTGAGCTTTCTCTGCTCCAGACCAGGTGGCTGCCATCTAAGGAGTGACCAGGAACTATGGGCCAAACTAGCCACCTTTACTGACGTGCACACCTGCATCTGAAAACTCATTTCCAGCTTCAGTGTGTTTCTAGAAGTATAAGCTACAATTGATTCCTGCTTAACCACCATGTTTAAGAAGGGAAGCATCGTCAGCAAAAAATTTAACCAGTGATCAGGAGATCTGAATGGCTGCATGTTTTCTCCTGCCATTTCTGCTGGTCACAGGAGAAAACCCCTGCCCAGGTGCTAGTCTAGCCAAAACCCTCAAGTGTGCCTTTATGGTTGCACATGAATTCCAGTTCACTTCTAACCCGGGCATGGGGGTTATATAGTCCGTAAAGGAGTGCCTAATAATAAGCACTCATTTTCTAGGGGTTCAGGAGCTTCCAATTGAAAAGGAAAAAAGATTTTCGGGATTGTAAAGAGAAGCATATTACCATATTACCATTACTGACAATAATAACAAACATCATCTATAAGAGGTGAACTGCCAAAATCTCTCTCCCAGCCTCAGTATACCCATGTGTGTGAGCTGCACAGCAATTAGAAATTCAAAAAGCCATTCCAAACAGTTGTCTAAAATAAGACAACAAGCCATCTTGTAACTGCCAAAGTCAGGAAAGGAATACAAATAAATTCAGCAACCAGTGTAGAACTAAGTCTAAATGCAGCATATGTAAAACAGGAATATAAGGCCCTGCTTGCAAAAATAAAAATGTCCCAGATGGGGGATTTAGCTCAGTGGTTCCGTTGCCTGCCTTACAAGCTCAAGGACCTGAGTTCTATCTCTGGTATCCCCCCCAAAAAAAGTTCCCATTAAAGAGACTTCAATATGAAGACATCACACTCTTCCCTGCTCACCTTTTAACATGGTTCAAGCAACCAGCAAACAAATGGATGACAGTTTTTAATACGGAATGAATCACAGTCCAGAATCCAGTAAAAATATTTAGGGGTACCATAAAACAAAAGCAAACTCTTACCTCCTTCAGATTATCGTGGTGCACTTTCCAAAATGAGAAATATAACCTCCAACCTGCCAGATCTCAGAGGTGCCGGGTTGGTGCCCCCTGAAATTGAAGAATGAATTCCAAAGGACAAAAGAGGTGAAGGTGGGAAAGTTGGAGAAAGAGCTTCTGAGAGACACAGGGGACCCAAGCGGATGTCCCGGAACCCTAACTTGTAGGTATGCACCTCCCTCCCTTCTCCCCATCTCCCCTTCTCACCTGTCTTCTGTCTAGCAGAGATCCTCACACTGAGCTGTATCCTCAGCTCTTTTTTCATTTTTTATTTTGACCCGGGGTCTCACTAAGTCACAAGTTGCCCAGATTGGGCTGGAACTTGTGATCCTCCACCCTCAGAGTCCCGTTAGCCATCATGCCCGGCACAGATATATTTCCTTTTATGCAGCTTGTTTATATTACTTAACGGTAATTGAGCTGCCTCTGTTTTTCTTCTCTGGTCACTTGTGGTTTTTGTTTGGTTTGGTCTTTTTCTTGCTGATTTTTGTTGTATGATCCTTGACTAGACAATGGTTGTGCATCAGTGCTACTGTTGAGCTAAGCTCTTCTCCCTTTCTGCTGAGAAAACACACGGTGTGGGAGTGCTGCTAGTCAACTTGGTAGAGAGCCTGCTTCAAAGGGCCACTGATGACAGGATCAAGTAGAAAGTAGTTCTTCCAGTGAATTTCCCGCCATTTCAGGCCTGCCCCAGTTTCCCGTGTATCCTTCGGGTACATGTTGTGTGATAATGTACTTTTTAAAAAAAAAATGTACTTTTTTTTTTAAAGGATAATATACGTTTATTTCTGTAAAATTCCAGATGTCAGTAGAGTTCTGTTTCTTGTACATACCTGCTATGGCTACTTTCAGTTACAAGTGTTCAATATAACACAGAAGGCATGTGAAAAGCCATAAACCCCAAATCCCAATAACTTATCTCTGGTGTACCATACTTTTAAAGGCAGAAGTACTTTTTGGTAATGATTACTACTGAATGTTTTCCAGTTAATCTTTAGTTAACCAGAACCACACATTCTGTAGATATTCCCATAAAGTGACAGTTATATCCATAAGGACATGGTACCCAAGACAGAAAAACTTCCCTTTTCTTCAATTTCAATGGATCGTGGCCATCAACACATCTCACTACCTTCTTAAAAATGTATAATGAGGGGCTGGAGATTTAGCTCAGTGGTTCTGCAGCCTGCCTTCCAAGCTCAGGGTCCTGAGTTCGATCCCCAGTACAAAAAAAACAAAAAAAAAATATAATGAAATAGTTCTTTTGATGAAAAATTTTTATTTCCTATTTAGAAAAAAATTCTCTTTGATACTTGAAGAATTTTTTGTCATCTTCCACAAATACCTGATATACTTTAAGCTTAATATATATTTTTTTGTTTTGTTTTTTTGTTTCTTTGTTTGTTTTTTGAGACAGGGTCTCGCTATGTAGTTGAAACTGACCTGGAACTATGTAGCCCACACTGGTTTTAACTCTGATCCTCCTGCCTCAGCCTCCTGAGTGCTGGGATTACAGGCATGCGCCACCTCGCCTGGCCTTAATATTATACACAGGGTTTTTTTTAGGATAGTCACTTTCAAGGAAAAAATTACTTGTATTTTTAAAATATGCTGTACATAGAAGTGTATGTCACTCTATATATTTCCTGCTTCCTCCTAATAGAGATATGCTGGTCACATTCATGAGGTCACAAATATTAAGCATATTTTACTTGAATAGAACTGTGTGACACAAACCATACTTTTTGACTGTTGGATAGCGTTGTAATTTCAAAGTAGCTGTTAGAAACGTTAGTAATTTCTAATTCTTGATGTGTGGGATGATCACAAAGTTGAAGCAGAATCTTTAAACAGTTCCTAGTCATAACCATCAGCTCAGTCTTGGGACTCATCGGCAGCACCCCATACAGACAGGTAGGTATGGGCTGAATGATAAAGATCCAGGCTTATGTCACACCTTTAGAGACTGGTATATACCACATTACTTTTTTTTTTTTTTTTTTGGTACCAGGGATTGAACTCGGGTCCTTGTGCTTGCAAGGCAGGCCACCGAACTGCTGAGCTAAATCCCCAGCCTATACCACATCACTGTGGATGTATGCAAAATCCATTTATAGGTTGAACACTGTACCATGTAATGCATTACTATATTATTACAAAATGTCCTTTTTTGTAAATGCATTGAAAATCTTGGGCATTATTAGACCTTTCTCTCTCTCTCTCTCTCTTTTGAGACAGGTTCTCACTGTGTAGTTCAGACTGCCCTGGAACTCATTGTGTAGCCCAGGCTGGTCTTGAACTCACAGCAGTCCTCCTGCCTCAGCCTCCTGAGTGTTGGGATCATAGGCGTGTGCCACCATGCCTGGCTATTAGGCCTATTTTTAGCATTGCTCCAAATGTTATCAAGAAGATATTTTAAAATCATACAAAGCCAATTTTCCTAATTTTCTGAAATTAATTATTTGAGTTAATAGGAATTGTGCAGGAATACTGACCTATCTCATCTTACTTTCAAAAGTTAAAAATAAAAAAACTGGCTGTGTACAACAAGAACCTTTAAATTCCGAAACTCTTGAAAGACCGTTAGCCGATTATGAAATGATAAGGAAGCAGGTGGAACAGCTGCATTGTTTTTTACACAATTAAACCCAGCTCTTTTCCCCTAAGGTGATAAAAAAGTGGAAAATCCTTTAAATTATGCAGAGATTTAAATAAACGTTTTCCTATTTCTTCTGAGAAACTAAAATGTTTCTTATTTTACAATTATAAATATTCACGATACTCAAACTTTTCTGTGGCCAGTCATTTGTACGTCTGAGACTAGATTGTATGGTAGGTACTATGTAGCCAAGATGTATTACAATGCTAAATTATGTATAAGATATTTCTGGTCTTTGTCCATCTTCTGTTGAAGTGCCGTTATTATTGTCGGGAACTAAAGAAGAAGCAAATGGTCTAGCTGGCAGCAGGTGTCTCATGCACGACTTTCTTCAGGGCCTTTGGGCCATCGTGGACCTTTGAGTGTCACACACGCTGTGTAGCACACGTTGGTCAGGATCTCTGTAGGCTCCTTAAACAGGACTCTGAATGTCTTGGCAGTCCCGTCACAGCTAAACCTGGTATCATTCTGTCCTAGTTTTTTTTTTTTTTTTTTTTTCATATTCTGTGATCTGTATGGGACCATGGGTAGATCCATATAAGCCAAACCCAACTTTGGAGATTCTTCTATTAACTGTGACCCTGATCTGGTCGCTGCTCCCACTATAGCCCCAGTGGCTCTCCACCTGCTGGAACCTGTTGTAGCAGCGCTCCCTGCCCACTCCTTCACGGACGCCTTGGTCGCCTGCCAGGTAGTTGTACAGTTGCTCATGCTTCAGGGTCGGCCCGGGCTCCACCTTCCTCCCTGGCGCCAGCTCCCCAGCCGCTGCCATCGCCGGCCGCAGCGGTGAACGTTTATTTTTTTAACGGAAAAATAAAGCCAGAACGTGTGCACACAAATAGGGTGTACTGTGTGATGTTTTAGTACATGCATGGGATGGAGGGTACTGGGGATTGAACCCTGTTGAGCTACATCTCCACCCCCTGCCACGCTGTGTGTGTGTGTGTGTGTGTGTGTGTGTGTGTGTGTGTGGTACCGGGATCGAACGTGTGCCCTTGGGCTTTCGAGGCAGGCAGTGACCCCCACCCTACCCCATGCTTTTTGAAAACTTTGAGGCAAGAGCTTGCTAAGTTGACCAGACTGGCCTCACACTCCTCCTCTGCTCTTCCGGCTTAGTCTTACAGGCTGTATAAATTGTATCATGTGTCAGACAGGTTAAGTATAACTGTTTCAAAAAACACTTCTAGTCCTGTTAACTGTAACTTGTACCTGGTTTTCCTATCCCTCTCTCCTCCACTGTCTCCAATGCCCAGTAGCCGTTATTATGTTACATTTTCATATTCCACTTAAGAGTGAGTTTGTGATACATACTTTTGCCTACATTTCACCTTCTAGAAATTTGTTAAAATGTCTCCTGATCATCCCTTTTTCACATCGCTGCTATGGGCTTATTCCAATTTGTATATTGATTGCCTTTTTATTACAGTCTGGTGGGAATGACAGTGCTTCTTAGTAGCCCATCTTCCTGGTTATGTCATTTTTGAGCAATAAAGGATGTATAATTTTAAAGATGAAAAGGACTTGTTTTATTGTTTGAGTCTATTTAGTTCTTGCATTTGTTTAAAAATAATGTTCTGAGATCTGGGGATTTAGCTCACCAGCATCATGCCTGCCTTGCAAGTGCAAGGTCCTGAGTTCAAGCCCCTGTACTGAAAAAATTTTTTTTTTCTGGGTGGGCATGGTAGCACATGCCTGTAATCCTAGCACTTAGGAGGCTGAGGCAGGAGGATCAGTGGGAGTTTGAGGCCAGCATGAACTATATAGCAAGACCCTGTCTCAACCCTCCCCCCAGTTTTTGATTTGGAACCCATAACATTAGGTTTAATTATCATTTAGGTAGATGTACAAGGGGAATTTATATATTTTTTTCTAATTTATAGCTTTATTGCATTTTAAGTTCTTTATTTTTCAGTGAGTTTTCTGGAAGGAAAAAGGGCTGTCCTGAAGCTGCAGTTTTTCTTAAAAGTAGTTTTCAAATCCCAATTTTTTTGGCTACTTTTTTTCACCTATCCTACCTCAGGAAGGCCTAGATTCCAGCCTGCCATGTGGGGCTTCAGAGCCTGTGCTGTTAACCACCACTGTGCTGGCCAGTTGTGATCACGGTTGTCGCTGTTATGCTTACTCCTGGTACTCGCTTTTCTTAATAGTTGGTAGTTGCTCACTTATTCAGAAAGTCTCCCAACACCAGAGCAAATCCAGAGTCTCCATCTTACCTGGAGTTTTAAACAGGAAACAAAATCTGATGCAGATGTCACACTAAATTTGTGAGCATCCTAGATCCTGCAAGTGGCAGGCAAGGTGGATTTATATTATATGAAGGAAGGAGTATCGTTAGGTATCTAGCACATTCCTGTAATCCCATCACTGTGGGAGGCGAGGTAGGGTGGAAGTTTGAATCCAGCTTGGGCAGTTTAGCAACTCAGTGAGACTATTTCAATGTAAAATATTTAAAAAGGGCTGGAGAATGTAGGGTAGTTGGAAGGTCCTAGGGTTAATCCTTAGTACCATGTATGTAGACAGGTGTACATACACAGGGTTTTGAGAGAATTGTAGACTCCAAAACCTCTTTTTGGTTTCTTAGTGCATAGTATACTCCATACAGTCCTGTTGGAGAGAATTTGTCAGCAGCTTCCATGCAGGTGGCTTCTGGACCTCAGCTCAGTCCAAGCCTAATATTTCCTTGGAAATTTCTTTCGGGGAGCAGTTTCTAAGAACATTGATGAAGGCTGTTGGTTAGCATAGTTCAGAATTTTAGTACTTTTTGAGAGAACAGTATATAACAAAATTAGGTGGGTTTATCCATCTCTCAATAACTGACTTTTGGGTTCATAACCTTTTTTTCTCATTCAGTGATATAAGCCAATAAACTCTTGTAGTCAGAAGTGCTTTGGAAGCAATTCCAAATCACGAAGGTAATGCAAAGCACATACTGTATCTGGTACCCATGTGGCCTGCTGAACTCCATCCTGAAGCCTTTCTGCAGGGAATGGTACTAATGTAAGTGGAAAAAGACAGAAGCCTATCTGTTCAGGTTAGGTTTTGCCACCAGATGAGTTAGTGAAAAGTTTGGATTCTGGAACTCTGGAAGAACAGACTGGCTTTGTGTTCTTAAGTTTGTTCCTTATTAAATTTACTTGACTGTGATATTGTAGAAGTCATCTTTATTCCCCCTTTAGTTTATAGACAGTATTAAAACTTGAAAAACTGCCAAATTAACTCAGGATTCTCTTTGAGGAATATGAATTAATTAGGAAAATGATAATCAAGGTTCACTAGTATATAACCAGTATAATGGATGCTATAGGATTATTTGAAATGCTGAACAAGTGAATTTACTGTCTATTCTTTTAAAGAAAAATTAAGGTGCCTCTCTTGAGGGTACACACTACTTTCTTTGAGTGTGAACTTTAGTTCTGCCAAATAAAACGTGACTATCACTCTCTGAAAAAAATTAAGAATGTTTTAGGAAACATTCATGCCTGTTAGGCATTAGGCCTCAGAGCCTTTTATTTTTATTTATTTATTTATTTATTTATTGCCTCAGCAGTGAGAAGAGTAACTAAGACACCCCCTTTCCTTATTTTTTATTTTGAGGCAGGCTCTTACTAAATTGCTAAACTACCTAGGCTGAGTTCAAACATGAAATTCTCCTGCTTAGTCTCCCAGAGTGCTGGAATTATAGATAGGCATGCTTTACCATGCCAGGCTCTTTTTCCTTACATTTTATTTTGAGACTAAATTGCCCAAACTGGCCTTGAATTTATAATTCTCCTGTCTCTCAGTCTCCCGAGTTGCTGGGATTACAGGCATATGCCACGGTGCCCAGCTCCTTCTAATTTTTGATCATTTCTGTTGTCATATTCTTGTGACAAAAGTAAAAAGATTCTATACTTGGATCATAATTATACATTTCTACTCATATTTTTGGTTTTGGCTTAGGTGATAAGTGAGTCCTTCCTTAGCTAATCTGCTTAGTTGGTCTTTTATTTGGATTTATTGTTCACAGGTAAAATTACAGTATTTTTACTGCTTGAGGGGGTCCTGGATTATTTGATTTTGTGAATAAAGAGTTACTTAGATTAAGAAGTTGTGCAAGATGACCTTAAAGGCTATGTTGCTCACCAAGAGAATATGCCAGGATGTGTGATGTCTTGGTTCCATCCCTAGTACCTTCCCACCCCCACGAGAGCTGACATTGATTTTGTGCCAGGCACTGTGCTTATGCTTGACAGATATTATCTTCTAAGGTATTTAATCTTGAGGCTCAGAGGTTATTTGTTTGGGATTATTTAGAGAAATGAATGAATGAGAGAACTAGAATAGATTTTAGCTGTGCATTCTAACATTGTGGTAGGATTTCTATATATAAATTCATGTAATCCTTACAGCAGTGTGGTTCTTGGCATTATTCTGATTTACCGACAGGAAAGAGCACTGTACTTGAGATTTGAAGTCTTACATAAGACAGTTGGTTTCCAGGTCCCTTTTAGAAATGGTACTGGATGTGTGTTCGCATTGTTGACTCATTCGTAGTCTCCAGGGAGGTAATCTTGGATTTGTTGGGAGAGTGTAGTACTTGAAATGGCGTTTGAAGTAGTGAGGGTATCGCTTGCTAATAAGGAATGGGTGAAGATGAACTATCTTTTACTTCTTCATTTTAAAGAGAATGCCTTAATAATTTAAAAGAAATTAAGACCTCTCTATAAATCTTTAGTACTCATGACAGAAGTGTGCTTTCATTGTTTATTCAGCAAATATGGGGAACAGGTTCTACATGCCAGACCTTGAACCAGTTGCTGGGAGTAGAGATGAGACACTCGGTCCCCGTTAACAGACGGCGCATGTTCTAGCGGGAAACACTACAGGGTTGTGATCCTGTAAGTGCAGTACATGGATACATGCAGCAAGCGCCGTGATAGCAGAAGCACATGGTTCTGTGGAGAAGCAGGACGGCTTCCTAAGGCAGAGGAGGAGCCCTGTGAAATATTGAGTGCTCCCAGGGATTGGAGAGATGGCGATGCCTGAGCTAGTATTGGAAGTAGGAGTTTGCCTCACTTAGAGAAGACTTTAGGAAAGGAAACTATCATGGCTGTCAAATATTTCATGTCGTTAGAGCCATACCTTGCAAGGTTGGGGAGGGTTGCATTATTGAGGGACCTAGGATTTCAAGCTGAAGAATGACATGATCAGTATGGCTGTGGAGGGGAAAATAGGGTAAAGATAAAACACTAAACTAGTAAGGACACGTTGGGGAGTAATGATGTAGCCCTTGGACTGAGATGGTTACGTAGTGGGAAAGGAGGGAAAATGGATTTCAGAGATACTGAGCACGGGAGAATTAAGGAGTCTAGGGAGACTGTTTTCGTGCCCGAGCACCCTGGGATAGGCAGTGTTGCTCTTAAATTGATGGGGAAAGAACAGTTATGGAAGGCTGTGCTCAGGGTTAGTGGTGGTTCTTGGACTTTGAAGTGGAGCTCTCCGCTGGCCATCTGGAATGTTTAGAGGCATGGAAAGCATCTACTACATACTGTTAGCACTAGGTAGAAGGTGAACTCACCTCTAAACCCATGGGGAGGTTTTTTTGTTGGGGGTGGTGGTTCAAAAGCATAAAAATAATCTATTGTCTTTGGTGCTGGGAGATGATTGTGGACTGAGAGCCTTAAAAGGCAGTGTAGCTAAGCCAGTGGCCATAATTGAAGGGGTATGAGGGAGTGGAAGGAGATCAAACTCAGGACTTTGTGCTTGCAAGACAGGCACAGTGCCACTGAGCTCAGTCCCCAGCCCTGAGTTTAATCATTTGGCTAAGAACATTGGCACTGAAAGAAAGAGGGGACATTTTTTGAGATAGTCTTACTGTGTAGTCTAGGCTGGCCTTGTATTTGTTCTGCAGCCCAGGCTGTCCTTGAACTTGTGATCGTCCTGTCTCAGCTTCCCAAGTGCTGAACTTACAGGTTTGTATCATCTTGCCTGGTTCTCTCGAGTTTTGGGGTATTACATTTATTGTGATTGCTGGAGAGTTCACTGATTTTCCTCAGAAATATTTGGATCACATCTGATTTCCTGTTAGTATGGGGTTCTACTTTGGACAGTATTGAAGATGATCCATGAGTGTTGGAGGAAATGCATATTTAATATGCAGTTTGAGCCTATCAGTAAGATCATTTCGTTTTTAAAGATTTTTGTATATGCATATTAATAATATTTACTTTCAGATTATTTTCCCTCTAAAAGCCTGGACTGTGGCTAAATAAAAAAGGCATGTAGATCTGAGCTCTTGGGTATTAGTATTCTCAAAAACAGATTTATTTGATAGTCACTTGAGTAAATGCGCTAGTGTTGAATAATGTTCAGCTGCTACCAGACAGCTGTTCAGAAGAACTGCATGGTATATTAAAACATGAGCAGAGAGTACGGACAGCTGGGCCTGTTGGGCCTCTTGTGTAGAGTGGGTCTGTTTTGAGGGAATAAAATAACCCTGTTTTGTGGAGATGGGAAATAATAATTTTGTACAGAATGATTTGTCATGTTAATTTTCTGCCTATGAAAAACTAAGTGGTGTTCCCTCTTATCCCCTGGAGTTTTTCTAACTGGGAATGACCCAGAAGTGACACGTTAGTGATAAAGACTAAGTTAAAACAGGTAGCCAGACACAGGGAGAGAAAGAAGAGAGCACTGGCTGGCATTCTTTTTCTTTCATCTGCCTTTGTAGTTTCATTTCTATCTAGAAGAGTGGGTGTATTAGAAAAAAATATCCTCATGCATGTGAAACTAGGCACTCAGCAATTAATACAGATGGAGGATTTTTTTTTCTATTTAAGTGTCTGCTTTTCATGAGGAACATGAAAAATTGTAATACCGTTTCAAAAATGCTGGCAACTAATTAAGCAGCCAAAGAGGATTTTCTTAAAGAATGTTATTAATGAAATTTGAAACTGAATAATTGGAGAATGCTTTTTTTCTCTTATCCTGTTGTTTTTTGCCTTTAACATACTAAAGCAGGAATGAAAAACCTGGGTGATTTTTTTTTTTTCTAGTTTTTATTTGTAGAAACGTGAATAGCTCTTCTCCAGTTTACTTTTTGACCCCGTAGCTTTTTAAAGTCTGTATTCTAAGACTATTAACATTATATCTTGAATGAGTTTTTCCATAAGAACACATCTGGCAGCTTTTATTCATTTACTAAGCACTTACTGAACACCGACTCTTGTCCTTGTTCACATTTGTGTATATATAGTGTAATAAAAATCTTTGTCTAATGTTATGGGTGTTTAATATCTAGAAATTATACTAACTATTCTACCAACTAAGACCTTCTATAATTTATGTCTTAATGTAATTATTTGCACATGAAGTTTTGTGTATGAAAGTCAAAGGATAAAGATAAAAGTACTTGAGAAAATGATGAAAATTATGGTACTGATAAGAGAAGAAAACCAAACATGTACCTATGTTTATAGTGGCACAGTGTGTAATAGCTAAAACTTGGAAACAGCCCATTTGCCCATCAGTTGGAGACTGGATAAAGAAGATGTGGTTTTTCTATAAAATGGAATACTACTCAGCCATAAAAAATGAGAAGTTAGATTCATTCATAGGAAAATGGATGCATATTGAGGATATACTCCTAAGTGAAATACATAAGTCACACATGTGTAAATACCAAATAGTTTCTCTGGTGTGAAAAACTATAATTGTACATAAGATCCTAATGAGACAATTGATAATGTGAAATGGGAAGAAAAGGGCTAAAGGTGTGGGGAAACTGGGAAGGGTAGGGGAAGGATGATAAGGGAAAACAGAAAATATGAGAAAATGAAAAAATGGAAATAAAGCGTTAGTAAATGGGGAGGGAGGAGGGGGTGAAGGGGGGCAGGTACAAGGGGAAAAAATGAGAACCAAGACCTGTCATGTGAAGGTACAAGATCCCAATGATGAACATAACTGTACTGTATACCTAAGATGTACCAATAAATTCAATGAGAGAGGAAAAAAAGAAAACCAAACATGTATATAGGTCTGTATCTAGATATCTTTATTATATATATAACTTGGAAAAATGTGTTCTATTTCTCTAAGAGCTCCACTGAGCGTTTCCAGCAGTTTTGCAATTGGTGCATTTTCTGTTGTCCACCTATACAAACGCAGAACACACAGGAACTGGGAGACTGAATCACCCAGTCAGGGTTTATAGTGCAGAGGCTGAGCAGAGTTTAGGCATTGAGTTCCAGAGCCAAGCATTTTGGTGCAAAAGCCAAGGTTTAACTGACCCTAAAATATGTCAGTGTCAAAGTAGTGGTATGTTGCAAAACCAAGATGGTTAAGCAATGGAAATAACGTTATGCTGGTGGTAAGAGGTAATCAGGAGTTCAAAACCAATTGCATACAGTATACTAATTGAGTAGCCAACTGTATATAGAGTAGTCCTACAGGCCTCAGGAGGGGCTAGGGGTGTGTTCCAGAAAGTTAATGGTGCTAGTTCTTTCTAGTGGGGAAATTACAATTATATTTTATCACTCAACACTAGCTCTGTTAAATCTGGAGTCACTTGTATAGAATGTAAATAGGAATGTATGTGTATTTTTTCAAGCTGATTATTTCTTTAATGGTCAGATAATTGATTAGATCTTATACCTTGATTTGACTAGTGAAACTCAAACTTGTAGAAATAAAAGCTTTTTTAAGAGGGAGTAGATTGTTTTTCTTTTTTTGGGAGTGGGTACGGGGGATTGAACTTGGGACCTTGCCCTTGCCAGGTAGGTGGTGGAAACACTCAGCTAAATCCCCAGCCCAAGGGAGGAAATTCTTAAGGTAGAGTGCTGATTACATTACATAAAACTTTTCCGGGCTGCAGTTGGAGTTTTGGTTCTTGTGTAAAACATCTAAAGGAATGGATATGTTTTATGACTTACTGTCAGGAGCGTGCATATTTCCAGCATTAGATTCACATGTTGAATTTAAATGAAAACACTGGAAAGCCTCTTTATCTGTAGGTATAAATAGTTTAGCCAGGCATGGCAATAACACTGAACAAATCCAACCAGGAAATGCAATTAAAATAAAAATGTTATTTCAATACCTTAAGTGAGACCTTCCAGTAGCTTTGGATTCCTATCTAAATTGCAGTCTTTTCTGGGACATTGTCAGTTGTGATTCTGGGCTCAAGTGACAGCTGCAGGACATTAGTATATGATTTTTTAGGATGTCAGTTCTGCAGGTTTTTGCACTTTGACCAGGTGCTATAACTACACTTGGACTTTCCATGTCATATTTAATTAATGAAAAATAATAAAATAGAAAATTGATGAATTATGTTCAAAATATTGCTGGGTGTAGTGGCACACCCCTGTATTCCCAGCACTCAGGAGGTTGAGGCAGGAGGATCAGGTGGGAGGCCATCCTGGGCTACATACTGAGATCAAGGCCAGCCTAAACTACTGTATATAGTGAGAGAGACCCTGTCTCAAAAACAACAAAACACTCAAAATATTAACTCAGTGCCTCCATGGTATTGGCAGGTCATCCGATTCGTTTCTCTTATTTGATGGCAACTTGGTTGTAATCTTAAGAATTTTTAAAGATAATTCATCTAGTCTTGGAAATTGGCAGAGAAATAGGGAGAATATTTAGGAATGAATTACAGAGATTATGGAACGATCACAATTTTTTTTTCTTCTTGGAAAAAGACAGTATTTTATGTTGAACAAAAAAAGTCAGAAGGGATTTGTGGGGAGCTGTGTAGTTGAATTTTGTTTCTGGTGCTGGGAATCAAACCCAGGGCCTCATGTGTGCCAAGCACAAACTCTTTACCATTGAGCTACACTCCCAGGCCTAGATTTTTTTAACATTTAGCAAAATAGGCATTATCTTCAGGCTTTCTATTTATGGAAAGAATAAAGGGCTAATAAGTATGGACTTTGCCTTTAAAGACTTTGTTTCTTGATTTAGTTAAGTAGCCACACAGCACCACTTGAGAGTAGCACCAGCACTTCATGGTCTGAGATTTAAACACTGAATGGCTCAGTTAGTTACTCGGATTGTTTTGTTAGTGTTGAGCTCAAACCCAAGCCTTCGAACATTGTGCACATGTGCTCCACCACTGAGCTGTGTCCTTAGATAATTAACTTTGAGTCAGTAGCTTTTGTGTTGTGTAATGGTGTACAAAATAGTAATTTATGTTAAATGTTATGTGTTATGATATGTGTCCTTTTGTAACTTTGGTCAGTGGGATGAAATCGTGGCTTCTTAAAAAGCTTAATTTAATTCTTCAGTCTGAACACTGGAACAAGCCATTTTAGCTGTAAATTGTGGCTGTATGGGATTCCCGCCCCACTCTTAAACAGTTGATCTCTTCCCGCACACAAATACCTAGTTTCAGTTAAAGCCTGCCATCTTGTGGCCTTTAGAAAGACAGGATCCGGGGAAATTTTTGCTAAGATTTTATCTATATATGTATATGTATAGTTGCTTTATGATACCAAAATGAGCTCCAAATGTCTTTAAAGTATATTTTCTTAACATTTGGTCTGTTAATTTCTTTATTTTATTTTAATATTACAAAATTATTTAAAAGTTGTTAAAGATTCCTCTTAGCTTCTCCTCAAAAAATGCCAGTAGTAAAGTATTCTTGTACAATAACAGTTTCAATTAAGAACATGTACTTGAATCTTCATATTAGTAAGGCTTTTCCCATGTAACTAATTATATAACAATATTTGAATGAAAGCTATACTGTCCTTTAATTGTTGGACAAACTATCTGAAGGGACATGTAATCTTGTAATAGCTCCATTTAATAAAAAGTAACATTTAGAGAAAAGTGAACTTCAATTAGCATTTCATTTTTGGTAGTTAATATAAACTGAGATAACTAATTTTTCTGCAAGGTATCGGCTCTTATTTATAGTTTGGAAATCTCAGATCATCTCTTATATAATAGGAAATGGAAGGTGGCTTTCAAGCTTCCGGAGGTCATTTATTTCTCATTGTCAAGGTGAATTTCTGTATGATATATCATTGTTATAAAATTATTCTAATTTTGTTTTGTTTTGTATTTTGAGACAGGGTCTCACTATGTAGTTGAGACTGACCTGGAACTCACTATATAGCCCATGCTGGTCTTTAACTCCTGCCTCAATTCCAGCACTCCAGAGGCTGAGGCAGGAGGATCACTGTGAGTTCGAGACCAGTCTGGGCTACATAATGAGTTCCAGGTCAGTCTCAACTACATAGTGAGACCCTGTCTCAAAAAACAACAACAAAACAAAACAAAACAAAACAAAAAAAAAGAAAGAAAGAGTGTTGTTATCTACCAAAAACTAGATCTAATGCTCCTAAATTGCTTCTCTGTTTTTAGGAGGTTTGGGCAGCCCTTATTTAAGCCCTCTTGAATAAGCAAGGGGAAGGCCTGAAGTTGAGGTCTAACTTGATCTCTGTGCTCTTTTTCAATTGTATTACAGTTACGCTAAGAAAGAATCTGATCTCAATGGAGCCCAGATCAAGCTTCGAGAATATGAAGCAGCCCTGAACTCTAAAGACGCAGCTCTGGCTACTGCACTTGGTGACAAAAAAAGTTTGGAAGGCGATTTGGAGGATCTGAAGGATCAGATTGCCCAGGTAAGGCAAACTGCTTCTTCCTTAAATTGGGCAGGTTAGTCACCATCTGTCTTAGGGTATGGTTCACCTGATGGATTTTGTTTTTATTTTGCGGGGAGGGCCAGGGATTAGCTCAGTGGTTCCAAGGTCGTGAATTTGATCCCTGGTACCAAAAAATACAATTTTGGGGAAACTTTATTTAAGCCTTTTTCTTGGTGGCTTCCCTGAACAAGCCTTGAGGTAGCTAACGAATAAAGTATGATCACCTTAGCCAAGCTATCTGGATAATATACTCTTTCTCTCTTGTGCATATTCTTACTCTGTCCCTTTACCCTCAAAATCTTGTTTTTTTTGGTACCGGGATTGAACTCAGGCCCTTGTACTTACAAGAGAGGCAGCGGAACCACTGAGCCAAACTCCTGGCCCTGAGTCTATTTCATTATTGTACCAAATGTGAAGTGGCAAAAGAGATGTCATAATGCTGTTTCTTTGAACACAAGAAGAAATGAAAGTGGCTAGCTAAAAACCATTGATTTGCAAAACATGAGTGATAAGTCTGTTCTCTTTCCCCTTGGCAGTCATCAATTTGATAGGCAACCTGCTAGTGGTACCCTGTGTGGGAGTCCAATAAATGAACACAGTTCTGTGATAAAGGTTAGAAGGAGGAATCACTCCCTGATTAAATATATAGGAACTATTCATGCATACCATTCATTGCTAAATGACTTCTGTATAAATTTTATCTTTTCCTTGTAATAGTTGGAAGCCTCATTAACTGCTGCCAAGAAACAGCTAGCAGATGAAACTTTGCTTAAAGTGGATTTGGAGAATCGTTGTCAGAGCCTTACTGAGGATTTGGAGTTCCGTAAAAGCATGTATGAAGAGGTAATTACGTATAATTTTACTTTTTAAAGGAAAATCCATACACAGTATACATTATATATTTTATTCATGATTCTTTCTCATATGAAATGTATCAGATGGATATGATAAGATTTGGGGTTAGGAAGGAGTTTGTATGTCAGCTGTTCAAGGTACTGCTGTTAAAACACTGCATCTGTGAAGCTAATACAGTAAACAGATAAAGTTACTTCATCTGACTTATAAAGGCTTGGTCACAGGTAATTCCTGTCACCATGTTTAAACATCTGTTAGTTACCTAACATAGTTACCTACTGCTGCCTAACAAGATTACCCTAGAATACTGATGGCAAACCTTTTAGAAATGATTGTAAACCACAGTCTAAAACCTACTTATTTATCACAAAGTGCAAACACTGCAATTACACCTGAATATTGAGGTTTTAGTTTAGAAAAAACATCTTATGCATTAATATTTTTGTCTTAAAAACAAGTACACACATGCCATAGTTTTACCACCACTGATGTAGAGCCGCAGAACCTGATTGATTGATTGGTTGGTTGATTGTCCTGGGTCTTTGCAGAGCTACATCCCCTTCCCTCTTCTTAATTTTTATTTTAAGACAGTCTTGCCGAGTTGCTGTGTTACCCAGGGTGGCAGTACTCCTGCCTCAGTCTCCTAGAGTTCTGGGATAACATATGCTCGCCACTGTGCTCAGCTCAGCTTTAATTTCTGTAGATCAGGAATCTGAAAGCTGCTTAAAGGATGGTTCTATTTCAGTCTCTTGAGGTTTCATTTAAGCTTTGATCCTGAGCTGGAGAAATTGCGTTGGATCTCACTCACATGAATGTTGGTAGAGGTATCAGTTCCATGGCACATGGTTTCTTAAGTAGCTTGCAAATGTATTTGAATTGTATTGATCTCCCATGTAGTTTTCATTTTGTATGTTGATGTTTGTGTTTTCTGATGGGAATGTGGTTTTATGTGATTTTGATCACAAATGGAGTACCTTTTCCAGTCCAAATGTCTTTCCTGTTTTATCATACAAACAGAAACCAATTTATTTATGATAAAATAGGAGTGGAATAGGAATTTCCTTGTAAATTGTAAGACATTTACATCAAGTTAGAGGGACCTTAGAAATAGTAATAAGAAGACCAGATTTGATTTTAATCCTTGTTTCTTCTCCCCCATTGAGCTGTACTATTAAAATTAGATTTATTGCATATAAACAGAAGCACATTATACGTGGGTGGGAATGTGAGGAGGCAGCAGTCATTGGGGGCCATCGTGAGGTCTGGCAGTTCACAGCATTCAGAGGTACACGTGTCAGTCCTAAAATAGCATTTACATCCTTAACTGCTGTGCTCAAGGGGGCAATGAAGCAATTATTGCCAAACTGGAAGAAAGGGAAATGTATACTCCCTAAAAATTGAAGAGGACTAGAATTAACCCAGGGAAAGTGTGCGCTTAACTATTTTAATGTTTTGAAAGTGGTGTAATTTTGAAAACAGTGACTACCAATGATTTTAAATCTAGGAATTCATTGTTGCAGTTATACTTTTTTTAATTGGAAGAAAATATAACTGGATAGAAATCTGATCATTTTTATTAATAATATTTACCTAAAATACGTATTTTTGGTATCAAGAGCATTGGACAAATAGTTTCTGTTACGTGGACCCTTAAGTTATGACTGGCTTGTCATGTGAACAACTTGGGTTATGACCAGAATTTTAGTTTTAACTCATGACTGAAGTCTTGAGTTAAGACCGGAATGCTGGCCACTTGTGCTTCCATATGGTCTCAGATACAGAGTTAACCCTTAAAGAGTTCTGGAAGGAACACGACAACATCTTTCCTGTGTGGGGTTCACTGAGAAACCCCGGGCCAGGGACTCTGTAAGGACACTGAGACCTGCCTGTGTACAGCAGAGAGACTTTGAAGGCTGAGTAGTGCAGCCTGAGCCTCCATTGACCAACGATAACCAGCCCTCAGGAACAAATTGCATTTGTAAGTCAAGGGTCCACTGCTTTGTATTTTGCTTCAAAGGAGTGGCGAGTATCAGAGTGAAATACTATAGTTGAAAGGATAACTTGCAGCAAGCACTGTTACATAATAGTTAACAAATGTGACTTCACAAAAGCAGACTTTTGTATTTTGTTCTTTTGGAGATAAGGTCTTGCTGTGTATTCTAAGCTGGCTTTGAACTCATTTTATGAGGTCCAGCCGTCCTCCTGCCTTGGCCTCCCGAGTGCCATCTTGCCCAGTTTATTGTTTTGAGACAAGGTCTTGCCATGTACTGCAGTCTGGCCTTAAACATCTTTTGTAGCCTAGGCTGGGGTTGAACTCTCAGCCCTCCTACCTCGGCCTTCTCAGTGCTGGGAGTATAAGAGTGAGCCACCCCATATGGGAAAAGCAGACATTTTATATGCAGTTGACTTATATTTTTGTTTTGCTTTGTCTCTGATCTGTTGTTTTTGTTGATGTGTATAGACAACCAGGAGTATTTTTTCCTTTGTAAAATTAGTTTATATAAATAATAATTGAAAAATGACATCAGTAGAAAGTAATTTAATATTTTTAAAGTGGTAAATTTTAAATATTTGCCTTTTTGAGAATGCTTTTTAAATTTTCCTCTTCTCTTTTTCCCATAGTGAGTACACATTGTGAACACTTAAGGAAGAAAGAAAAGAAGAGCGAGGGAGGTAGAAAATGGTGCACTATTAGGAGAGACTCAGTATTTTGTTGAACTAAAGTTTTCATTTGTGTGTTTTCATGATTTAAGTGTCATTTGCTTCATTGAACAGAATAGCCTCTGGGACATTTATAGCGGAACTGGGATTTGAACCATGATTTTCTGATTTATCTGAATGTCAAGTGCATTTTCCTATGCAGTGATTAAGAAAAAAGATGAGCAAATGTGAAAAAAAAAAAAAAAAAAAAGCACATGCACTAAGGTACACAAAGAACTTTAGTGAGTTAAACATAATTATTGCCCCTAAAGATACGTGTTGCATTTTTTACAGCAAGAACCTAAAATGAACAATTTATTCTTGGACTTATGTTCTTAGCCCCAGATTAAAAAAAGGTAGCTTCTATTACTTTTATTCTTTAATAGTGAATTATACTCAGTTGAGTCAATCAAATAATGTTAATAAGGCCTTATATTAGTTGACATTGATAGCTTAACATCAGCTAGTAAGAGAAATGTGTAAATCCCCTGCCTTGTTGCTGTGTCTAAGAAAATCTTGTAAAGAGCCAAGCACAGTGGTACACACCTATAATAGCAGCACTTGGGAACCCGAGGCAGGAGGGTCACTGCAAGTTCAAGGCCAGCCTGGGCTACCCAGGAAGTTCAATACTACCCTGAACTACATAGTGAGACCCTGTCTCAAACCAAATGCAAAAAGAAAGAAACTCTTGTAAATGTTGAAGTTGGTCTGCCTGCAGAGTTTAGTTTCTGTCATATATCTTTTTCAGAGGTGTCCTTAGGTTTATAAATAAGCAGGTTAGAAAAACAATAGAATTGAGTGTTTAATGTGGTGTCCTGTGGAGCTGTGTATGCTGAAGTGGTACTTTAGTAAACCATCGAGGCCATTCCTTGCCTTCAGAGAAGTAAAGTAGGTATATGAAAAGAAACAGCAAATACTTGGGGAGTAACCTGGATTTATATCATTTTTCTTCCCCCAGGAGATTAATGAGACCAGAAGGAAGCATGAAACACGCTTGGTAGAGGTGGATTCCGGGCGTCAGATTGAGTACGAGTACAAGCTGGCTCAGGCCCTGCACGAGATGAGAGAGCAGCACGACGCACAAGTGAGGCTATACAAGGAGGAGCTCGAGCAGACTTACCACGCTAAGGTGAGCGCGCTCTCAGAACACCAGTCACTGCTGAGCATGAGGGTGATGTTTTGTTCTGGTTTTATAAAATGATTTCCCTTAGTTAGTCTTTGTGACTATAGAAAATGGATTTTTTTTTTTTTTAAAAAAAATGCAGTTTTCTAAAAGAATTCTACTACAAACAGCAAGAGGAAAGTAAACTTATTTCGCTTTTATTCTTGCTAGACGTAAGGACTTACCTTGTTTGTCCTGTTGGCCATTCATGTCATATCATAATAGTTAAGACCAAAGCATCAGAAATCTTTTCTTCCAACAAGGACTGACCGTGCTGCCCTGCACATCCACTGAGTATTGACCCGCTTCATGTTGTCATGGTACATAGATCGAGACCGCTACACTTTTTTATAAGAGCAAAACGGGAAGTCCCTGATTATTTATTCCTCTGTCACTTATTCATTTAAAAAGTATAGAACTGTTACATTTGTGTTAGACTATACAAAAATCCTAGGCTTTGCTGGTGAGTTAATTAAAAAGAATTCGTGCAAGACTTAGAGTCATAGAGTTAGTAAATAAATTTCTGTTGCACGGCTTCAAACTGTTCTTGTTTCAGCCTCTTTCTGAAGTCGTAACTGTCTAGAAAGCGAGAGATCAATCGAGAGTACCTCCAGTGTCTCGTCACTGAAGGCTAGGCATTGAGCGAGATGGCGAAGGAGCTAAAGTTAGTGTCAGTCACAGGCTGTGGCTTCAAAGGGAGCGGGGACATGTAGAAGCCTGTGCCCAGCACACATACATACAGAATAGAGCGCACGAGTGTTTGGAGGAAGAGGGTATTGTTTTTATTTGAGGGGCTGTTTTTCCTTCTGAAAGGATTTCTGTCTGGTTTGAGGGAATCTAGTCTGTGGTGGATTTGATGGGTTATACACATGGGCGGTGTTTTCCTACAGTATCACACTGTCCAGTTGCTATAGCTTATTTTCCTTATTAGCAGTATTTCCTTATTAGTATTAGTCTAGGCATTCAAGGTTTAACAGGGTTTTTTTGTTTGTTTTTTTGGTTTTTTGAGCAGGGTCTCACTGTGTAGTTGAGACTGACCTGGAACTCACAGTGTAGCCCAGGCTGGTCTCAAACTCACAGCGATCCTCCTACCTCAGCCTCCTGAGTGCTGGGATGACAGGTGTGTGCTACCATACCTGGCTAACAGTTAAAATATTGAAGTAATAAACTTTGGGTAAAAACCCAGTTAACATTATTAAAGTTCATATTTTAGGAAGTAAATCCAAAAGTCTGCTGACAAGGTAATTCAGACGTCATCAGACTTCACACTTTTCCTGTGTTTCATCTTTCACTTACCAGCAGGATGTGAGTCTGAAATACCTTGAGGTGAGTCATGCTTCCTCCTTTGTTGTAACTTACTAGATAAGACAATGTTTGCTGCTTCTTTTAGCTGGAGAATGCCAGACTGTCCTCAGAGATGAATACTTCCACTGTGAACAGTGCCAGGGAAGAACTGATGGAAAGTCGTATGAGGATCGAGAGCCTCTCGTCTCAGCTTTCTAATCTACAGAAGGAGGTAAGAAGGTCACTTCCCATAAGCAGACTCGGGTTCACTGGAAGACTACCTCCTCCACCAGAGTGGTCTGCCTGCTCTGCCTGTCACCCTCCCTGTGTGTCAGAGGTGATGATACCATCTTTACCCATCCTCTGAGCAGATGCTGTTACTCCTACTGAATGGAGCTCCAGGTTGGATGTGGTCGTTTATCCGCCGGACCTATCCTAGGACCCAGAGTTCCCCTGGTACCTGTCGGCCTCCTCTCTACAGTGTTCTTCCTGACACGTCTTTTTCATATCTAGAAAACATGAGGGAAATATGCAGAAATCTCATTGTGGGTGGTAAATGCTTTGTGTTTGTAGACAGGTTCTCTTTGTACTTGAAATACTTAACCTATTAAGTCTTGTGATAAGCATTAATTTCTGTATTCGTTAGGGATTTAGGGGCTTCCTTGGGGACCTAAATGGCGAATGATTGCATTACTGACTGTGTTGAGTGGTGGCCTGTAATGGTGGTGTGCTCCAGGTAGAGCTAAAACAGCTGGATGTGGCTTCAGATCTGTCAGTCTAGGGCGGTAATGGTGAAACTTTTAGAGACAAATGTCCAAAATGCAATCCAAAACCCACTTATTTATCACAGAGTGCCAACACCGCAATTAAACCCCAATACCGAGGTATTAATTGAGAAGAAACAACTCATACATGAATCTCTCTTAAGATAGATAACACGCATGCCATAGGTTCGCCATCCCTAGTCTAGGGTGATGTCAAGGGTACAAAGTATGTACACAGCCATGTAAGTATTTAGCATTATTTTGTAATTTACTACTCAATTACTTGGGAAGTAAAACTTGAGCTTTTATTTAAAGGTGGAAATCTTGTTTTATATTTTTCATGTAGGAATAAACTATGTAATTTATTATCGATTAGGCTTTCCCTTTTTGTCATTTTATTTTTAGTAAAGTCTTTTTCTAATTATAAAGCTAAAGCCTTGTATTGTACGAATTTAGAAAACAGCAGAAAATGAATCACATAAAACAGGCTGATGTGAAAAAAGTTACCTGAAAGTTAAATTGCCTATCATGAATACTATATTGGAATATAAAACTTTAAAATTTTTGTTTTGCTTTGTTTTGAGACAGGGTCTCACTATGTAGTTGAAATTGACCTGGAACTCACTATGTAGCCCAGGCTGGTGTCCAGCAATCCTCTTGTCTCAGCCTCCCGAGTGCTGGGATTACAGGCATGCACCACCACGCCCAGCTAAACTTTAAAATTTTTTAGACAACTATTTTATCCTGATAATGTTATGTTTTTGTGGAACAATTGAGCTGGAAGGAGTTGAGTGACTGACCCAGAGGTTGCAAGCTAATAAATGAGTGTCCTAGTTCCTGGTTTTTCCTTTTATATCTCCTTCTCTTCAAAGATTTTATTTGTTTTTTGGGGGGTTCTGGGAATTGAACTCAGGACCTAGTGCTTACAAGGCAGGCTCCGTCCCACTGAGCAAAATCCCCAGCCTTCAAAGATTTTCTTTTAGGAATTTAACAGACACTTTGCTTTCCATTGTACTATCTTAGTCCTTTTGGAGCTGCTCTTAGAAATACAGAATTGGTAGCCATGGTGGCAGGAATGTACTTCTTGTAATTCAGGAGGCTGTGAAGTCCACAGCCACTGCCAGAGTGGGAATGTGACGAGGGTCCGTTTCCTGATGTCTGGTGATGCCTCCTTCTTACGTCCTCAGTGGCAGGAGGTCAGATAAGCTCCCTTGGGCCTGTTAAATGAGTGTACTAATCCCAGGCACAGGAGCTTTGTCCTCCTGAGATCTAGCCAGCACCCCAAAGGCCGCATCTCTTAGTATTGTCACGATAGAAGTTAGGGTTCATTGTGTCAGTTTGGGGGAATAGCACTATTTTAACAGGTACTTTTCTAGAGATAGGCTTTTCTGATCTTATGCTGAGTTGATATGGACCGCTTTTCTCCATTTGATAAGTCGTGTTTTGGTTATTACCTCTCCTTTACTTTAGTTGTCCCTGTCTCTTTCACCTGTTTGGCTGTGCGTAATTCAATTGTACTTGGTACAATTTTTTTTTTTTAACTAGAGATTGATGTTCATTTTACAGAGCGGTCTGTGGTTATAGTACGGTTTAGCTCTGAAACCTAGTAGTTAGGTGTTCTGATGTAGGCTCATGGTCTGTGTTCCCTGTGTGTGTGTTGACTATATTCCCATCTTTGTTGATATTTTTAATCATATAGTGGTTTTTAGTCAATGTTAGACTTGTCCCTGGGTGTTTTTAGGAACCAACTTCTTAGCAAATAGGAGAGAGACGTATTCCCTTCAGTCAGAATAGCTTTTAATTTCTTTGGGCAGAAGACATTTTTTCTATTCATTACTGGTAGCAGATTTTATGATAAGGAATATAGATAATATGTATTTTTTTTCAGCTTTAATTGAGTTTATTGGTACATTTTAGGGATACAGTACAGTTACATTCATTGTTGGGATCTTGCACCTCTACATGACAGGTCTTGATTCTCATTTTTTCCCCTTACCTCTGCCCTCCCTTCACCCCCTCCTCCCCTCCCCATCTATAAACACTTTATTTTCATCTTTTCATTCTCTCACATTTTTTTTCTTTTCCCTTATTACCCTTCACCTACTCATCCCATCTTCCCTACCCCTTTAGCTCCTTTCTTCCCATTTCTAAATGTCAGTAATCTTATTAGGATCTTATGTATTATTGCAGATTATTCACACCAGGGAAACTATTCGGTATTTACACATGTGTGGATAATATGTATTTTTTAATAGGGAATTAAATGTTTAATACCTAAGAATAATACATTTCTAGCCTGCTAGAGTCCCCATATCTACATGATATCTACATGCTCATTCTTGGTTCTATACTACAGACATTACATAAAACTCAATTATAAACCAGAGTGTATTGTGTTAATCCATACAACTTACGAAAAAACAAAAACACTGCCACCCATGTTTCTACATGTCTTTTCCAACTGAGACATGTCAAAAACCATATTGCCATGGGGAGGAATAATAAAGTTGAGTTTTGAAGTCTTTCTTTCATCGGAGTTATTTTTTTTTAAGAGTCGAAAAAAATTATGATGTCACATCTAAAATTTTAGCTAAAGCGTTAATTTTAGCTATCATAAAAATACTACGACCAGACATTCATGAATAGATACTGCAAACTGGGGGAATAATAAGCAAAGCAGAATTCATGGTTACCATATTCACACATACTCTTTGTTGTGTTTCAGTGCCACATGATCTGATTCAAAGTAATAAATGTCAGGATCATCACCTTCCTCTTCTGCAGTTTGCTGACTGGCTGTCTCTGGCAGGTGGTGTAGGTCCAATACTGAGTCTTCCCTCTGAGGGCGGCTTGCTTAGTCCTTCACTTCCATAGTTTTGAGAGTCACAACGTAAAACTTTTTCACTTTGAGAAATGTCACCAGGACTTGTGGGAGACTCACGTTATCACTAGCAGTTGCACCCATTTCATTGGGACTAAGATTACTCTCCTCAAATTGTCCATCCCTCTGCAAGGAGACCTGTTTTTAGTGGGACCAGCTCTGAGGGCCGGCCCTGCGTGGTGACGCTCTCAGGGTATAGCGATGTTCTCGAGGTTCCCACAGAGACGTCATCGGAGCTGAGGCGCAGTCTAGAACAGACTGCTTCTCCCCAGACTGGCTCTCTGTCAAGACCTGCGTCCAAGACGTTCTGGTACTTTCATCACACCGCTCTTCTTAGGCACTGCTGTCTCCCTCCACATCCACTTCCTGCTCAGAACCCCTTAAAGATGACTGGAAGCTGGCTCAGTAGTCAGCTGGTTAACACGCTCCACCTTCCGGCGGGCAGTTCCTACTTTGTGGTCCTCCAACTTGACCTGCACTTCTGAATTTGGGCAAAGCACATTACGTTCTATTTAACTGTCGTCCCTGCTGTTATCACAGAACAGTGAAGCCTGGGTTTCTGAAGCCCCATCTTCAGCTATTGATTTCTCCTGCAGTGCATAGGAACCAGCAGTACTTTACTTAGCGTTCCCATCAGGCTGAGGGTCATCACAGTTTATACCAGCAGAATCACTGTCGTCAACACCGGTGACATTCAGATAGCCTGTGATTTCTTCAACTACCGCAGAATTACGTGGCCCTTCCTCACTGACATTCACCTTTCTAACTTCCCTTTTCTCACGGTCATCCAGTATAAGACATCGACAAGCGCGTTCAGTCCCTTGACTGTCTGCATCCTTGTCCACCCTGCCCACCTCTGTTCAGCTGACCCCTTGTCTGATTTGATAGGCGAATCCTCTTCTGAACTGTTTGGAGCTTCAGATCTAAGACAGTGTTTAATTCTTTTAAAAACGGGTGATATAGGTTCTGTTTGCCTTCTCACAATTTTCTATCGCTTGCCTTTCTAGGTCATCCTTTTCCGAAGAAGAAAGTCTTCTTTTCCTAGGGCTTACCCATGATTCTTGCCTACTCTGCTGCTTTAAATCAGTGGTTTTTCCATTATTATTTCCTCTCTGAATTTGCACAGGCTCTGGTCTCTTTTTTTGGGATCTTGATTGTACTTGAGAATGAGAAGAGAGTTCTTCAGGGTGAGCAATGCTATGATTCCTTACAGTTCTATCACAGAAAGATTCATCCAAGCTGTTTAAGCCCACTGTTGATCGTGTAACACGAGTAGATTGGTAGGCAGCCATACTATGGCAAGGCCCTATAATCAAGATCCACTAGTTGGGAAACCTGTGTGACCAAAGACCTATCACTGGAAATTTATCTCTTTTCCTTATATCCTGAAGGAGTTGGAGCTATGTCTAGAGTACAGCTTAAGCATCAGGCTTTCAGACTCTCAGCTTCGGCCATGGGGAATACTAGAAACTCTTAAATTCCTTTAGGTGAGTTCTACCAGTATTAAGACAGGCAGGTTCCTGCAGACATGTTTCTTAAGGCCTTTCCCAAGCGCCTGTATTTATCTGTCTTCCGTGTTAATGTCCACGTTACATGGAGACTTCAGGTGCTAATTCATATGGTTGCACTAGCATAACTTTGTATCTGTGAAGGAAACCACAGTGTGGTCACCATGGCTGTGCTGCTGTTTACAGATCTTCCTTGCAGGGCCGCACACACAGGCCTCGGAAAGGCGCCCCCACCGTGGCTGCGCTCCCCCCCCACCATGGCACTTGCTCCAGTGGCCGCAGCTGCCAGGAATATATTTTTTATATATTTTTTATAATTAGTGGGTAAGTTTTAGCCTTTAAAAGTTATCAAAAAGAAAAAAAGTGATCTTAATATTTTCATATCGTATAATGTACAGTATTGTTAAGTCATTCACGTTTCCTCATTCTACCTGTCAGGCTGTAAGAGTTTCGTTTTGGTTGTATGACTCATGTTAGCAAAGGACTTCCTAAGTTTTATTTAAAATTGACATTGGCCTTAATTTTGACTTTAGAGGCTATGTTTGAATATATAGATGGCAAAATATTATGTTTTACCTTTTTTTTTTTTTTTTTTT